>NW_027636149.1:0-110000 GCF_903797595.1 Erithacus rubecula
CGAAGATACCTCAGTGCTTCTGCAATAACTCTGCCTAACACTATTGAACAAGCCAAATTGAGCCATGCATTCTTTCACCAAAATGCACAGGCAATTAAATGAGATTTTCACATTACCTTAGAGCAAGCACAAAATATTGTACAAGCTTGCCCTGACGGCCAGCTAGTTCTGCCACTTCCTGCTTCAGGAGCCACCAACCCAAGAGGGTTGGAGAGCTTGCAGAAATGGCAAACAGATGTTACTAAGTATCCCTCTTTTGGGAAGATTAAAAAATCATCCATGTCTCTGTGGATAGATTTTCAAATGCAATTTTTGCTTTTGTGCATGCAGGGGAAACAGCTGAGCATGTTTGCCAGCATTTTTCACAAGCCTTTTCTTATCTAGGTATCCCCTAAGAGGTTAAAACTGATAATGGTCCTTCTTATACCTCACATGAATTGGCTGCATTTTTAAATGACTGGGATATTCGCCATACATTTGGCATTGCTCATTCGCCCACAGGTCAGGGAATAATAGAAAGGACACATCAGACTCTAAAACACATTTTAGATCAACAGAAAGGGGGAGATCCTCAGGCCTCACCTCAAAGGAGGCTAAATAAAGCATTGTATGTCTACAATTGTTTGAACAGCTCTGCAGACGAGCCAGATCCTCCTATTTATAGACACTCTTTAAATAACAGAAAAGCAAAACTGAAGGAGCACCCCCAGTTTTGGTTAAAAACTTAGAAACAGGACAAATAGAGGGACCATACAACCTCATAACATGGGGAAAAGGGTTTGCTTGTGTTTCCACAGATGGAAGCCTGAAGTGGGTGCCAGCAAAGAATGTGAAGCCCCACTGTGCATCAAAACCTGCTGAAGCCTCCACAGCAGCCAGTGATCCTGCGAGAAGCCAGGAAGCAAGCACCCAGACCTGAACTGTGCAGAATCATCAGGAGAAAGTGACCAAGAGAAACAGTTCAAGAAAAGAATGGAGTTTCATTGTTTGCATGAATGCATGTTGTTTTTCTTCCTTTGTTTTAGCTTTTGTAGTGAAGCGTTACCAGTGAATCAACCCCAGACAAATATCTGGGT
The DNA here is from genome assembly GCF_903797595.1 of Erithacus rubecula. Classification (NCBI taxonomy): domain Eukaryota; kingdom Metazoa; phylum Chordata; class Aves; order Passeriformes; family Muscicapidae; genus Erithacus; species Erithacus rubecula. The sequence continues at coordinate 1,077 of NW_027636149.1, forward strand.
TTCCTTAGCCAAGTCAGCAGGCTCCGACACCATCTGCTTATCTAACACAAGTCCTGACAAACCTTTTTCAACCTGTTTAGTAGGAGTACCTTTGCCAGAGGGTTTTGACAATGTCACCCTTGAAAGGTATTGGCCATATGATGATCATCATGCATCTCCAACTCCCAGCCAAAGACATCAAACTTACATTGACAATTTTAAAGCTGATCGATTTGATCTCCAAGAGCTTGAAATCTTAGGTTCAGTAACCATGAACAGTTGTTATTTCTTTCATCTCATGGAAGGAGACGGTCCTCATTTAAATGTTACCCCATATCACCCAGTTTATAGCAATGTGACTTTTTGGTGTAATCAAACTAAACTTCTCACATATTTTGAGCCACACGTAAGTCGATTTAGCAAACTTCCAATACGATTTCCCAAGGGAATTTGGCTCATTTGTGGAGACAGAGCATGGTAGGGCATACCTTCATATATAGAAGGTGGCCCCTGTGCACTTGGACAACTTACCATAATAGCCCCCAGTGTTAAAGAGGTGGTCAAAAACAAAAGTAGAAAAATCAGATCCTCCACAGGATATCATTTTGAAAGTGACTTTTGCCTGTGGAACTCTGGCATGACAATTATCACAAGCATTTTTTTACCTCAGGTGAGCACTACATTTGCTCTGAGACAGTTAAATCAGTTGGGATGTTGGCTCAGTAAAGAAGTAAAAGCCACATCAATTGCACTTAGTGACTTGTTGACAGATGAAGAAGCATGACAGGTGAAACATGCCACTCTACAAAACAGAGCAGACCTTGACTTCCTTTTACTAGCTCGTGGGCATGGCTGTGAAGATTTTCAAGGATTGTGTTGCATGAATTTATCAGATCATTCTGTTTCCATTCATAAACAGTTCCACAATTTGAAGGATTTAGCTAACCAAATTACTACAAGTGATCCCACCTGGCTAGACAGGTTGTTTGAAGGTTGGAGCTTTGCCTCTTGGCTAAAGGAACTCTGTAAAATAGGCTTGTTTATTCTATTAGTAATAGTTGTGTTATTAGTGTTTTTACCCTGCATACTCCAGTGTATAAGGAAAATAATGACCAAGACAGTTTCTAATATTTTTGTTGTTCAACGAAATGGAGGAGATGTTGTTGAAGGAAGAGCAAAGACTTATGAATGCCTAGTAAGCAGTTCTGAAACAATAGATGAAATAGAGATGTTAGCAGTATTTGACATAGATGCTGAAAATAGTTATGTTAAGGTTTGAGGCCTCTTCCTTTGTTTAGATAAAACCAAATACCATACATGCACAAGAACCAACAGACATCCTGTCCCAAGCCTGGGAGGAAAGATCTCAAGATAAGGGTAAAGCAATAAAACATGGTAATTTAGTTGTTCCTACAGGTTGCATGCAAATATTAGGAAATTAGTATATTGTATTAGATTGGTTATTGGAATTCAGAACATTCATTATGGAATAATACTTATTGTACTGCAAATGGAAAATCCTTCTACTTCTCTCTTCTCCCTATTTCTCTTATCTTCTGTTTCTACTTCTCTCTTCTCTCCTCTGCTGTTCCTGCTTCTCCTCTCTTCCCTCCCCGCTCCTCCTCTCCAGTCTTATTACCTCTAATCTCTAACTTTTCACTAAGCTCTCTCTTATACCCACGCTGTATAATAAAATACAACCCTGAAGAACAGCAAATAATAAGCTCCTGAGTCTGTCCCGGGACCGTCCAGAAACCCCCCGGTCCCACAGCCTGTCTGTCATTAAAGTGTGTCTGAAGGTGTTTTGCAGTTAGGGAGTGCATTAAAAATGCCACTTCAGTCAGTGCTGAGCTTCAGGAACAAAAATGCCACAATCTGCTGTTGCTTTGAAGGTGCAGAACCAAAGTTTTGCCAAAACACAGCAGTGGTGATTTGCTGATGCTGTGTCTGGCTCTGTTGCTGTGGAAGGGTTATGGAGTAACGAAAAAACAGCAACAAGACACTCTCTTGCTTGATGCAGAAAAGAGCAAGAAAGAGAAATTTATTGAAAGAAACCATTGCCTTAAATAAGACAGTTCATGGAAAACAAAATACAAACAGATCATTGGTCAGAGAAGGAGACACCTCTCCTCCCTGAATTTCTCATGGACATTGCAGGTGTTTATCTCTGTTATGATTTTTTCTTTTGTGTTTAAAGTAAAGAAGGGTCTCTGGCCTGGGAAAATCCTGGCTAGAGGCTGAAAAAATTTCATGGCCTTAAAAAAATACTTAGAACTTGAGAAAAAGGCCTAGCTACAATGTGCCTGGGCCTCCAGCAGTGTCCACAACTGGGACTGGCACCGGCTGTGGGGATTGGTTGTGGCTTTAGATCTTCCCAGAGCAGAGCAGCTGCTGGCTGCTGTAAAGTTGTTTCTTGTCAAGGCACGTCAGGCTCCAAAGGCAAAGAGCCCAAGGCTCTCCAGTCCCTGTTCAATCTCTCTGCCATAAAGTCCCGATGGAAGCAGGAGCAGCTCTCTGCTGCAAGAGGTCGAAGCTGCGGCTGGTGCAGAGTCTCCAGAGGCAGATGCTCCCTGGCCTTTCTTCTTCTGTTCTTTTCTTCTTCACCTTCTTCTTCTCTCCCGTGCTGGTAGTGGTGATGATGATGGTGGTGGAGGAGGACAGAGCAAAGAGAGAGGAGTGAGAGAGAGCTCTGGCTCCAATACAAGGATTTTTATTGACAAATTACCCAATGAGCCAAAATCATGAACCTGACAAATTTCTCCTAAACCTATTAGAATTCCCTAATACTAAAGTCTACATATAACTTGTGCATATGGCCTATCTGTTCTATGTGAAGAATATATAAAATATTCCTACTGTAATTGCATTTTGTCTAGAACTAAGCTTTTAATGTCTCAATGCAGCCACTATTTATAGGAGATTCCACGGCTTTTTCTTTTTATGGTATTTAAAACATATTTCTATATACTTCACACTAAGACTTATACTTTTACTTCATATCTATGCTACTTAATATTTCAAATTCCTTATACTAAAACTTAGACCTCTATTTAATGTCTGTGTGGTTTCCTGTACTTTAACTTCTCAAAATATTTTAAATTTAATTCTTGCATACTGTTCTTTCTCGGAGGGAGTCAGAGAGGCTTCTCTGTTCCACTCTCCAACAACCAGGAATGGGGACAGGGGCAGAGAGTGGGTACTGGGAAAGGGACATTGGAATGCGAATGAAAACATGAACAGGGAATGGGAATATGGGAACAGAACAGGGAATATCCAAATAGAAATTGTGAAGAAAATATGGGATGGAAATTTAGAATATAGGACAGGGAACAGACATGGGGATAGGACAACAGGATTGGGAATGGGAATATGGGAAGGGGACTGGAAATATAGAAATGGAAATGTGGGAATGGGACTGGGATCAGGAATACTAGAAGGGGAACAGGACGGGGAATATGGGACTGGGACTATGTGAACGGTAACCAGGCAGAGAATACAGGACAGGGAATGATACCGGGAATGGGATCTGAACTGGGACAGGGGCAGGAGTGGTGTGAGACAGGAATGGGCTGGGGGCAAGGGCAGTGACAGTGGGGAGAGGAGGATCCTGGACAGGGGACAGCGGGAGCTGGGTCAGGGGGAAACGGGGAGGGTGTCAGGGCAGGGGGTCCTTGATCAGCTGCCCCAGAACTTCCGTCAGCATCTCCCAGTGCAGCCAGAGCCGCTGGGCCTGGGGTGCCCAAAGCCCTGAGCAACCCCCAAGGAAACCTGAAGTCCCTGGAACACAGGGTCCCCCACATCCTCTGGAAGATCCCCCTGTGTCTGCAGGCATGTCTTAGTTCAATGTCTTCATTTTTACCCAGTACTGGGTGTCTGGGAAGGACAAAGAGAAATGCAAAGAAAATCCAGGTCCACAGGGAGCCAGCACGAAGCTTTTCCTACACTCGGGCACTCACAGGGCTTCTCTCAGTGGAGACTCCGTTGGTGTTGGGTCAAGGTACATCTCTGGAGAAGCTCTTCCCACACTCAGGACACTCAAAGGGTCTCTCCCCTCTGTGGATGCGCCGGTGCCTGACGAGGTGGGAGTTTTTCTTGAATCCCTTCCCGCAGTCGTGGCAGGAGAAGGGCCTCTCATCCCAGTGAGTGCGATAGTGCTGGAAGAGATGGGTGTTTCTCTGAAACCTCTTCCTGCATTTATCACACTCGTAGGGTCTCTCCCCTGTGTGAATGCGTCGGTGCTGATGAGGTGGGAGTTTCGATGAAGCTCTTCCCACAGTCGGGCAGCAGAAGGGCCTCTCCCCTGTGTGAATGCGATAGTGCTGGAGGAGACTGGAGCGGTGTGAAACCTCTTTCTGCATTTATCACACTCATAGGGCCTCTCCCCAGTGTGGAACCTCTGGTGCTACAGTCAGGTGTGAGCTGCACTTGAATCCTCTTCCCACACTCCCCACACTCGTAGGGCCGTTCCCCTGTGTGGATTCTCCGGTGTCTGATCATGTCCCATCTCCTACTGAAGCCCTTCCCACATTCTGAGCACTTGTGGGGCTTCTCCCCATGGTGAAGCTGCTCACGCAGCCCCAGCTCCGAGCTCCGGCCGCCTCCCCGGCCCGGGCTGGCTCTTTCCTGCTGGGATCCCCGGGCTGTGCGTTTGCAGCCCCTCCTGCTGCGGGATCTGCGGGGCTTTTCCTCCCCGTTGCATTCCTGTGCCGTGGAGCCGCTGCAAACGGCCTCTTGCCCGAGGCTGTGCCGCGGGGATTTGTCCTCCCTGCTGTCCGTGCTCAGCTCCTTGTCTGGGGAGGAAGGACAAGGACAAGATGGGATTTGCCTCCGTGCCAGAGGGAAGGGCAAGGAGATCCCCCCAGAGCTGTGCTGCAGCCGGGGGTGTGCTGGGCTGGGAGATGGAGCAGGACACAGGGGGAAAGGGGCACTGACTTCCTCCTCACCTGCCTGCGGCTCCCGGGACATCGACCTCGTCCTCATGGCCTCCTCCTCCTCAATGCAGCCAAGGTTTGGGAAATCCTGGTTTGGGGATGAAAACAAGGGCTGAGCGCGTTGGGTTTGATGGTGGTGCTGCCCAAGGGCAGCTGGAGCAGTCAGCGCCCCTTTCAGCCTCGGGGGCCCGGAGCCCGCTCAGCACCAACCTCCTGCACCCCTCCAGGCTGCCGGGGGTCCCCAGAGCTGATATCCCCCCGTCCCCGCCGCGACCGGGCGATCCCACGTCGGAGCCGCCAAGATCCGAAAGGGCCATTTCTGGCGCGGCTTTGGGCTCCTGCAAGATCCAAACATCCCCTGAACCGAAAAATAAAACCCTCCCGGAGCCGCCAATGATGGATTTGGGACGATCTCCCCCTCCCCGCTCACCTGCGGGATTTTGGGGGGCAATGGTGCCGGACCCGGGGGAGCTGCGACCTCAGCGTGCCGGCGAGGGAAACGGGCGGTTCCAAAATCGCTCCTCCTCTTCCTGCCGCTCCTCCTGTGTCCCTCCTCTTCCTCCCGCTGCTTCTCTTCCGTCTCTTCCCGCTCCTCCTCTTCCTCCCGCTCCTCCTCCTCTCCCAGTGGTCTGTCTCCCAGCGCAGCCAGAGCCGCTGGAACTGGGGTGCCCAACGCCCTGAGAAACCCCAGGTCCCTCCCAGGACCCCTCAAATCCCTGGAACCGAGCGTCCCCCGCATCCCCTGGAAGATCCCCCCGTGTCCCCAAGCAGGTCGTTATTTAACATCTCTATTTTTACCCTGGTTTTGGGTGTTTGGGAAGGACAAAGAGAAATGCAGAGAAAATCCAGGCCACGGGGAGGGTGTGCAGCCCCCAGCCAGGTGTCTTCCCAACACGGATCAGCAGCACCAGGGCTCAGGGGGGCTCTGCCCACCGGGGGTCCCTGGGGATCATCCAGCGCGGATCCTGCCATGGGGATGGAGCTGCAGCAGGGCACTGTCTTGGTTTGACAGACAGGTGTCTGCTGAGGAGCTCTGGAGCTTCTCTTGAAACGGAAAATGTAAACTCCCTCCCTCTAAATTAATATGACTTGGAAATTAAGGAGCTCCCTGGCAAAGATATGGGATTTAGAATAGCAGTTTTTCACTGGGAAAATGAAAATAAAAGTATAGTAATATAAAGACCAAAACACTGGCAAGGTCAGAATGCAACCTGTAACCCTGTTGCTCAGGGTGTTGGTTACAGTCTGAATAATGGTACCTGTAGTTTTCTTGGAGGGACAGATGTGGTTTTGTTGAAGCAATGATTTTGGAGAAGGGTGTAGTTACTTTTTTAACATCTAGTGGTGATGAAGATAGGCCTGGTCTTCTTCTGGGAATTTAGTGGGAAAGGTTGCTCTGATGTTTCAAATTTCAGATTTTATTTAGGTAGGAAATACTTGGCTTTTCTCCTTGGGTGGGGCATCTCCCATAAGGTATAACTCCTTGTGGGGAGGAGTTCTGAGGGATGGGTCGTGGAAGAGATAAGGAGCCCTGCTCCACCTGGTTTCAGCAGATGGTGATAGAATGTATACTTCTGCTTGCATCTTGCATTGCAACTTAAGACATGATCTACTCCTTATTCTATTACCATCTGCATCCTACCTTAATTAATACATTCTTTAAACTCTGCTGTGTATTTTTATCCACAGTGAAACTTTACACACAGTTCTCACTTAAGATTAGGTTTTTCTGTGGTACTCAATGGGTTTCTTTATCTTTCTGCATTACCTACTAAGTGTAACTAGGTTTTTGAGCAAAAACAATTGTACGGATTGGTTTGCCTTTGCTTGAGGTGGGCCTAATCTAAACAGTCTTAAAATAACTTTTATGTGTACTACAGGGACTTTATCCCCATCCACTGTGTGCAAGGCTTCAGACTGGGCAGGACTTGCTTGAGTGATGGACTCTCAGGTGTTGACTATTTAGGTGGCTTTTGTTAAGTTCATTTCTCAATTTTTGGATGTTTCCCTGCCAAGTGCCTTTAGGGTAATTTTAAGTAGTCTGTTGTACAGTTCAACTTTCCTGGCAGCTGGTGTGTGATAAGGGATATGATCTATTTATTCAATATCCTGGTTTTTGGCTGAGGTGTTTCTAAGGCTGTTCTTGAAATGGGTCCTGTTGTCTGACGATTCTCTCAGGGGTGCTGTGTCTTTATAGGACTTGCTTTTTTGGGCTTCAGACGGTGTTTTGAGTAGTAGTGTGAGGTACAGGGTAGGTTTCTAATGATCTAGTGGTGGCTTCTACAATTGTGATCACTTAGCACTTGCCTTGGGGGGTTTGAGGCAGTGTGATGTAGTTCATTTCCTGGGCTTCTTTATGCTTATATTTGGAATATTGCCCCCCATATTAGAGAGGCCTTATCAGCTTGGCTTGCTTGATTTTAGCACATGTCTTACAGTTATGGATAACTTGAGAAATGCAATTTATAGTTAAATGTGCTTTTCAGTGTTGTGCCTACTTATAGGTGGCATTTTTGCCTTGATGGCTTGAGGCAGTATGGGCCTATTGAGTTAGGAACAACTCTCCCTTATGTTGCTAATTTAAATTTATTGGTGACATCTCTATTTTTGCAGTTTGATCTCCTTGCTCCTTGTTTTAGTGTTCTTTATTAGCCTGACTTTTGGGGACGTGGCCATCTACATGATGGACTTTTACAGAGAGTTTTTTGTGAGTGGCAATGTTTTTCCACTCATCAGCAGCCTCAGTTGGTTTTCCTTTATGTTGCTAGCAGGCCGTTTTTACCTTTCTAACTAACTCCACAGAGCATTGGTTACTATATATGATTCAGTACAAAGGTAGAGGTTTGGCCAGTTCTCTCTGGTCTGGGTGAAGGTTTGTTGCTGTTCAGGGCCACAGCTGGAATTGTTCTTCTTAGGGTGACCAGGTAGAGCCTGGTCACAATGTGGCTGCACTCAGGAATGCATTCTCTAAAAACCTATGGCCCCTAGGAAACCTTGTGTTTCCTTCTCTCTGGTTGGTGGAGACACTGTGATGATCTCATTGATCATTTCAGTGGGGATCTGGCTCTGTCCATCTTGCCACTCTACTCCCAGGAACTGGATCTCTCAGGCAGCTCCCTTGACTTTGCTCTTCTCGATGGTGAAACCTCCTTCCAGCAGAATCTGGATGATCCTCTCTCCTTTCTCAAATATTTTATTGCCCTGTTCCTCCACACAATGATGTTATTGATGTATTGCAGATGTTTTGGAGCTTTACCCTTTTCCAGTGCAGCCTGGATCAGCCCGTGGCAGATGGTGGGGCTGTGTTTCCACCCCTGGGGCAGTCGGTTCCAGGTGTGCTGCACGTCCCTCCAGGTGAAAGCAAACTGAGGCCTGCACTCTGCTGCCAAAGGAATGGAGAAAAATGCATTGGCAATGTCAATGGTGCCACTTTGCTGCCTTGGGCTCCAGCTCCTCCTGGAGATCCAGCGTGTCCGGCACGGCAGCGCTCAGCACTGGAGAATCAACGACTGGGAGAGAGAGGGGGTCTACTGACTGCTGATCAGAATCCAAATTTACTCTCAGCTACATATGCTTATATACCATTTTTAGGAAAGCTTGTAATTTTTTATCACATTCGTTGGGTTAAACATCACACAGAGAAGCTTACACATTTTGCAACATTTCTATTTGATTAATTCTTCTTTCCTGTCACCAGTCTTGATCCAATCTTCATGGAGTCTTCAAAGCTCTGTTTGCTCTTGCCAAGGCATCTTGGTTATCAAGCTGTTTATGCTAATGAAATCCACAGTACTCTGTCTTAGCTCCCACAGTGGAGTCACTTCATTCAAGGCACAATAGCCTACAGTCAATTTCTATTGTCTGTCAGACTTGCCCACAGGCAAAGTGGGGCTGTTGAAGGGTGAGTGGGTTTTACTGAGCACTCTTTGACTTTCCAGCCAAAATTTTATGGGTGGGGATAATGGCATCTTGATTCCTTTGATAATGCTGGCTGTGTGCTGTTGAGGTGGCAGTTGGTACTTGTTGCACTTTCACCTTCAGGAACCTCCTGTAGATGGGTTTTCTGATAGTCCAGGCAAGGTGTTTAATTTCTCAATGCCCTCTGCCTCTACAGCAGCTGTTCCAAAAGCCCACCTGAGTCCATTTGGCTCTTTGTAATAGCCCTTCCAGAGGAAGAGTATGCCCAGAATTCATGGAGCCTCTGGGCCAGTCACACTGGGATGTTTCTGTCACCGCTTCCCAGTCAGGCTCATTTCAGCCTCCAGCAGAGTCAATTCCTGTGATCCCCCATCACCCCAGCAATGGAAACAGGTTCTGCCCCCATGTCCCAGTGGCATTAGGGTACACTGTGCACCAGGATCAACTAAAGGCTCTGATGTGCCAGGCCATTGGATCTACTCCATCCAAAAGACCTGGCTGTCCTGTGCCTCTCCCTGGCTAGAGGCAGGGCTCCTCTAACCCTGGTTATCATTTCCTTCCTGGGCATACATACTAGAGGTTCTTTTAAGAGGATCCCACAGGTCATCTTCCTTTCTGCAATACCTGGCAGCTTGGTCATGGGAGGTTGAGGCTGCCTTCACTTGAGTGGAACTCCCTCTCTTAGTGCTTCCCTCCCTGAGTTGATGCACCCGTGCTGCCAGCACAGAAGTGGGTTTCTCATTTTGCCTTTTCATGATTTCCCCATGGTTGTGCAAAAAGAACCACAGGTCAGCTCGTGGGGTGTACCCTCTCTCCCTAGCTGGGGGATGTTGGACTCTGACTTTGGTGCCTGTGACTGGCACTGATGCTGCACTGATCTTCCTCACCTCTTCCCTTATCTCCCTTATCTCTTCCTTAAACTCCTCTTTGAGTTCCTTAACCACAGCAGAGACATGAGTCTGCCTCAGGTCATTGATCACACTCTCACAATTTCTAAGCTTGTTTGTGACAGAACCCACTGTCTCTGGGTTGTTATCAGCATTAATTGTCACAGTAGAGGTTATTTGGATGGCCCCAGGTTTGCCAGATTCCACAGCATCTGCCCTGTGCACCTGACCTTGTCAGGGTCATTGTCCTGCTGTCCACCCCTCCCAAAGAGCACCTCCAGTGCTGCCACTTCTCTCAGCTGCTGGATCCCTTCCTCAAGGCTCTTCCAGCTCATTCTGTGGTGGTGTTCCTGCATTCTCTCTCTGTGGACAAACCTCTCTCTCACACTCATTAAAAGCTGCTCCCAGAGGGCAAGGAGGCCCTGCTCCCTTATGAATACCTGATCCACACCTCAGTCCTGGGTCAAGGGTCTCAAATTCCTTGCCTCAGAACCATCCAGTTGCACACCTGTACCCATCAGCTCCCACACCTGAAGGAACCAGGTTGTATAAGCCTCACACCCCCATGGTACAATGTCTTTTTGCAGGTTTCAGACTTTTATAAGATGAGGTCTCGGTGATGATCTCAACCTCTCAACCATCATCAGAACCTCAATAACCTTCAATTATTCAAGGATAATTGAATCAAGTACTGATTTTTCATGGAAAGCACACCTTAAGAACTAAGGATTCCAGGAAGGATGGAGACATTCAGGAAAGAAATCTTGAATGAGCAGAAGCAGCTTGTCCTTGTATTCCAAAAGTGAGCTAGAGATAAAAATGACTGGCCTGGCTGGGCATGGAGTTTTTCCAGAACTCAGGGAGAAAAGAGGGTGCATCACCTTTGGACAGAGGGGCAGGCAACTAAGGAAGTGTTTACGGATATTGTTAGGTCATACAGAAAAATGAGAACTGAAACATCAATTAGCATATAGCCTGGCCACTTCTGTGAAGGATAAAAAAAATTATTTTATAAACACATTAATGGGAAAAGCAGTGACAAGGAGAACCTCCATTTCTTATTGGGGGAAGATATGTCACCAAAGATGAAGAAAAGGCTAAGGCACTTAAGCCCTTCTTTGCCTCAATTTCCAACAATAAGACATTTTGTCCTCAGGACAAGTGATCTCTTGAGCTGGTAGATGGGGAAGGGGAGCAGAACAGACCCCTGTAATCCAGGAGGAAGCAGCTGGGGATCTGCTGAGCCACTCAGATGCTCACAGGTGTCTCTGGCACCACATGGGATCCATCCTAAGAGGATGAGGGAGCTGCTGGATGAGCTCCCCAAGCTGCTCTCCATGATTTACCATTAGTCCTGGCTCACCAGGGAGGTCCCAGAGGACTGGAGGTGCCAATGTGAGCCCATCCACAGGAAGGGCTGGAAGGAGGATCTGGGGAACTCCAGGCCTGTCAGCCTGACCTCGATGCCCAGCAAGGTGATGGAACAGATCACCTTGAGAGCCATCACAGGGCACCTGCAGGATGAATGAGGGATCAGAGCCAGCCAGTGTGGATTTCAATAACTGCATTGATGGTCTGGATGAGGGCATTGTGTGCACCATCAGCAGCTTTGCTGGCGTCACCAAGCTGGGTGTGAGTGTATGAAATCTGCTGGAGGGTAGGAGGGCCAGGTGGGGTCAGGTTCTTCTCCCAGGGAACAGTGACAGAACAAGCAACACAACCTTAAACTGTGCCAAGGGAGGTTTAAAGTGGACATTAGGAAATATTCTTGACAAAAAGAGTGATTGGGCATTGGAAAGGGCTGCCAGGGAGGTGGTGGAGTCACCATCCCTGGAAGTGTTTCAGGATAGACTGGATGTGGCACTGACTGCCATTGTCTGGGTGTTACATCTCAGGTTGGACTTGATAATTTCAAAGATCTTTTCTAACAGGGTGATTCTGTGATGATTGTGACACTGCAGGGCCCTGGGGAAGCAAGGGGCCATGGTGCCAGTGCAGATCCAAGGAGAGCATTGCTGCACTGCGAGACCTCATGGAACCAAGGATCCATTGTGACACTGCAGGGCCTTGGGGCACCAAGGGCCACTGTGACACCGAGGGGCCCAATGGAACCAAAGGGCCATTGTGACTCTCAAGGGTGTTGGGGAACCAAGGGGCTGTTGTGACACTATGGAGCCTCCTGTAATCTTGGAGATCATTGTGACACTTAAAGGCATCGTGGAATCATGGTGACACCAAGCTGGGTGTGAGTGTGGATCTGCTGGAGGGTAGGAGGGCTCTGCAGAGGGACCTGGACAGGTGTTATGAATTGGTTTAAACACAGAAGACCAAAAGAAATGAAACCTCAGTGAATAAAACAGATTGGATATAGAAAGATTTGAAATATACCCAAAAAAATGTGATTACAACCAAGCAACCTTAGATGTTAGTTCCAAAAAAAAAAAAAAAAATTCATATTAAAAGAGGCAAAGGGAAAGGAAGAGAGAAGAAAGAAAGAATTAGAAAAAGAGTTGTGATAGGAGGCCGGGTGGGACAGGGAGCAAGTGACAGGGGTTAGGTAGAAGTGTATCACCCTTCTGAGGGTCCCCACCATGTTTCCCCTCAATCTGGTAGTGAGGATCCTTCTCTGCCATGCTGAAAAGCACAGATTCCAGTGGATTAATGTACCTTTGGGCAGGTGGGAGTGCTCAGATGCCTGCCCTGCAGGAGGCCAGTTTGACACCCTCTCTTGCAACACTGTGGATCATGCTGCAGTGCTCTGGTGCAGGGTCCAACTGGGGGGAGCCTTTGGTGGGCCATGACAGCCCCTCTGCTGTGCATAAACTTTTTCCAGGGTGACGGGGCCCCTGCAGTTTGGGCTCCTCTGCACAGCAGAGGGTGGGTGGTCACTGCCTGGAACCAGAGGCTTTCACTACACTCCAAAACCTCGCTCCCCCCGACTCTGTGGAGTGAGGGTCTGTGTGAGCCTGGCAGCTGATAGCCCTGGGGCCAAGGTTCAAGTTCAACTTGGGGCCAAGTTCTCCACCCTGAAATTGCTAAGCTTGATCCCCCAGTGAATGTATTCTCTCCTGAGTTACTTACATCCATGAGGGAGTGGTTCAAGGACTCAATCAGAAGGCCTATTCAGGGTGTTATAAATGGATATTTGGATTTGTTCAATTTTGTCCAATAAATCAAACAACAAGATTAAATCTAGCAGCAATTTATTAATAATAGCAGCAATTGTATATAAATGAATACAATCAAAATATATTAGTTACATAGATTTAAGTAAATACAAAATTTGGCAGTGGGTGATTTAGTATAATTGAGGTTTAGCTCAAATAAATCATGAGCAAAACTGACTGGGGGATACCTGACCAGGGATACAGTCAGGGCACTTCCTCTCACACCGTACTAAATCAGTCAAGATAAAATCTCACTTCTATACTGTTTACTAATGCATATTAATATAGAATCTTCTAGAAAGCTCCTCCTCGTTTCTATTCCTAAAATCCCCGTCACTGTGTTGTGTTGCGCATGCGTCACCAGTGGTCAGGGTCTCTCCTCCTTTCAGGCTCTTGTTTCCGATGAAGGTTCTGGGTCTTCCTCAGTGTTTGGTGTTTGACCTCTCAGGTAGTGCAAGCGAATTATGCTTAGGGTCGTATAATTAAATATATATTCCACAACAGCCCTTATTCCAGTGTCCAATGCCTGGAATCATCCCAATTTGGCCCAATTCAAGGTCAAAAGTTTTATTTCTAGATGCTGTTTTTATACCTGTACTCTTACTATCCTCACCTTCCAACAAACATCTGGAGGATGATTCCATCTTCTTTGTTTAACCATTTCTTTCCCTGTTTTGCTTTGTAACAAGTAGGTACAATTTTTCTATTAACTGATAAGCAACAATTTTGCTAATATAGTTGCAATATAATTAGCACGAATCACATATATAACAAGGGGGTGATGGTCTGCTCTGAACCTTTTGTAATATGGCTTTGTAAAAATAGGCAAAAGTTCTTCATGAAAATGTTTAAGTCATGAATTACAATATTTCAGTCTCTGACAGGCTGGATCAAGGGCCAAACACAACAAGGTGAGGTCTAGCAAGAGCCATTGCCAGTCCTTCACTTTGGCCACAACAACCCCTGCAGTGCTACAGGCTGGGGACAAAGTAGCTGAACAGTGACCAGGCAGAAAAGGGACCTGGGGCCACTGATGGACAGCAGGCTGGACATGAGCCAGCAGTGTACCAGGTGGGCAGGAGGCCAGTGGCACCTGCCTGGATGAGGAATGGTGTGGTCAGCAGGACCAGGGCAGTGATTCTTTCCCTGTCTTCAGCACTGGTTGGGAAGAACCTCGAGTGCTGTGTCCAGTTCTGGGACTGCCAATTTAGGAAGGACATGGAGGGGCTGGAGCATGTCCAGAGAAGGGCAACAAGGCTCGTGAGGGGTCTGAAACACAAGTCCTGTGAGGAATAGCTGAGGGAGCTGAGGTTGTTTGTCTTGGAGAAGAGGAGGCTCAGAGAGACAAAGTGGTGTCTGGGCACAGGTTGGACTCAGTGACCTCTAAGGTCTTTTTATTCCTTGTCAATTCTGTGATTCTCTGAAACCACCCTTGGAACAGTTGCAGGATGAGCACTGGCCTCCTCTTCAGAAGCTCCAGCAGCCCAGGTCCCTCAGCTTCTCCACAGAGCCCCAAAGCCCATCCTGTCAGTCCTGCAGAGCCTCTCCAACCCCTCCTCACTGCCCAGAACAGGGAGCCCCACACCCAGACACAGCAGCCCAGATGTGCCCCCCTGACCTGTGGTGCCTGTGGCAAGGGAACAGCACGAGGCACTGCAGGACGCTGCAGACAATTCCTGAAGCACTTGTAGGATGATCCTGCTCCCCAAGGGATGTTCCCATGGTGCCAACTCAGGAACTGAAATGGGGAGTGCAGCCATGGAGGAATGGGAAAATAGGGATGGGCTGTTTACAGGGGAGGGGACACAGAGGGGCAAGAGGCAGAAATCTGGATCAGGAAAGAAGAAAGGAAGAGTGAAGCAGAGGAAATGTTCAGGGCTTTGTGGGGGTGGAGATAAGGCAGCTGTGGCTCTGAGCAAGTGTGTCTGCAGTGGGACAGAAAACTCACAGCTCATGGGAACAAACTTTCTGACTGACTGCAGATGCCACGACAAACCTGAGTGGTTTCCCCTCCTGTCCCCCAGCCCTTGCTGGCCCCAGGGACTGATGGCATTTGTGCTCACGCAGCTCCATCTCCCCACAGCAGCACCATGGGGGTGCTGACGCCTGCTCTGTGCAGTGCAAACAGGGGCTCCTGAGCCAGTGCTGCTGTGTCTGTGCCTGCAAGGATGTGGCACCTGTGTGAGCTGGGAGAGAGGCCAGGGCTGCAGGAGCCTGAAGCCCCCAGGCCCTGCCCTGAGGTGTCAGCGCTGCCCCAGCAGTGTCCATGGCTTGTCCCTGCTGCAGCCCCGGCACTGCCACCCCCAGGGCTGTGCCCAACCCCGAGAGCACTCAGGCCCTGCAGCAACACGAGGGGCAGGAGGGCAGCGGGGCAGTGGCACAGGAGCAGCACTGTCAACACCAAGTGCTGCTGCTCCTGGGCAGAGCTGCTGTGCCAGCACTGATCTGCCCCAGCTCTGCACACAGACATTGCTGCTGCAGCTCCAGAAAAGGGAACAAAATGGGGATCTACAGTGAAAACGTTGCTGGGAGACCCTTTAGTTCATTTAAGGCCTCTGAGAGTGCAGAGCCACATTGTCACATTTTGTAGCTACAGGGAAGGAGAAGAGAAACCAAATTAGAAATGGCACAACCAATGACATTTCTTTGTTGACAGTATTAAAAAAAAAGGTAAGACAATGTAAAAGAACCTCCAAAATGAACCAGCAAGAAGTTTCAAAGATGACTTTTATTACAAGTGATTTTCAGGAACTGGCCTGTAGTTTAATGTTTCTGAAAGCAGCCAGTCATCAGTGCCCACACTGCAGCATTGAGCTCCTGGTTCCTCAGGCTGTAGATGAGGGGGTTCAGGGCCGGAGGCACCACCGAGTACAGAACTGACAGGGACAGATCCAGGGATGGGGAGGAGATGGAGAGGGGCTTCAGGTTGGCAGATATACCAGTGCTGACAAACAGAGAAAGCACGGCCAGGTGAGGGAGGCAGGTGGAAAAGGCTTTGTGCCGTCCCTGCTCAGAGGGGATCCTCAGCACAGCCCTGAAGATTTGCACATAACTGAAAACAATGAACACAAAACAGCCAAATCCTAAACATGCACTAACAGCAAGGAGCCCAAATTCCCTGAGGTATGATTTGGAGCAGGAGAGCTTGAGGATCTGTGGGATTTCACAGAAGAACTGGCCCAGGGCATTGCCATGGCACAGGGGCAGGGAAAATGCATTGACCGTGTGCAGCAGTGAATAGAGAAAGGCACTGGCCCAGGCAGCTGCTGCCATGTGGGCACAAGCTCTGCTGCCCAGGAGGGTCCCGTAGTGCAGGGGTTTGCAGATGGACACGTAGCGGTCGTAGCTCATGATGGTCAGGAGAAAATACTCTGATGAAAGGAAAAACACAAAGAAAAACACCTGAGCAGCACATCCTGAGTAAGAGATGTTCCTGGTGTCCCAGAGGGAATTGTGCATGGCTTTGGGCACAGTGGTGCAGATGCAGCCGAGGTCAGTGAGGGCCAGGTTGAGCAGGAAGAAGAACATGGGGGTGTGCAGGTGGTGGCCGCAAACTACAGCGCTGATGATGAGGCCATTGCCCAGGAGGGCAGCCAGGGAGATGCCCAGGAAGAGGCAGAAGTGCAGGAGCTGCAGCTGCCGCGTGTCTGCCAATGGCAGCAGGAGGAAGTGGCTGATGGAGCTGCTGTTGGACATTTGCTGTGTCTTGGCACGGAGATCTGTAAAAAAGTTAATCATGGAATAGTTCAGTTTGGAGAGAATTTAAATATCCCAGCCCAGCTTTGGTGGGACTTTCCCCACCAATGCCTGCCCAGGGCTCTGCTGCCTGGAGCTGTCCCTGCCAGCAGCTGCTTTCCTGTGCCCAGTGCTGGGCCCTGCCAGTGGTGCCAGAGCCCATCCCAGCCCAGCCCTGGGGGTTCAGCTCTGCTCTGCATACCCCTCCCACCAAAGGGCACTGCCCAGAGCCAGCTCTGCCTCTGCAGCTTCTGATGGCAGCATCAGAGCAACCCCGAGGAGGCTGGAAAAGCGACAGTGATGCTGCCTGTAAGTGAACTTGTGCTGATTTCTCCCTTCACCTTGTTTATTAAGATGTAGAGAATTTTTTTTTTTTTTTTCTCAACCTGAACTGAGAGATGAATATCAGTCTGCTATTTCCCATCCAGGCAACCCAGAGCAGTAGATGTAATAACAGATCCTGCCTTGCTATGCTCCCTGTATAATCTAATTCAAAATATTCGGGAGTGAAACGTCATGCTAGAGTCATGACACATGAGTCCTGAACAATGCAGCATCCTCACCACACAAGGAGAACACTTCCAAGCCTTACCAGCTATCTCCTTCCATCCAGACCTTGTCCCCCAGTGCTGTGAGCCGCTCCCAGGGCTGGATGAGAGCTCTCCCTGGCTGGCAGCAGAGTCCCTGCCCCAGCACAGTGCCCTGGGCTGCAGGACCCTGCCCTGCCGCACAGCCCTGGGCACCCCTGGCTGCTCTACACAAGAGAGAATCAGAGAATGTACTCACAGAGTCTGTAGGCATTGGGATGTTCCAGCTTTAGGATATCTCTCCAGGAGCTGCAACTGCCCTGTCCTGCAGCCAGAGGCTTCCTGTGTCAAGGGCTGGGAGTGATTCTGCTCCAATCACTTCTGAGCATCTTCCCAGCCCTGACTGATTTAAACTCTCTGTGCCTCTGTGTTGTGCCTGGGGTGGCCGCAGGCAGAGCCCCAGCCCTGCTGGGCTGGTAAAAGAGCTGCTTATCTAGAGAAATGTGCTTTTGAACCTCTTCTTAATAGCTAGGATGGCCCTCTGTGCCAGAAGTCCAGCCCAGCGCAGCAGCAATGACACAGCACAAGGACTTTTAATGGCCCTCTTGGGGTTAGTGCTGAAGCCCTGAACATCAATCCCTGAGAGGGAGCTGGAGAAGCCTCTCAAGAACTCCAAGTCAGAATCAAACTCCAAAGTTTCTTGAAGTTTAATGGGTCCCACTGAGGGACACAACTGAAAAAGTATCCCCAAGCCACAATCAGAGCAGAGAATTGGAGGCAGAGATGACAGGTGGGGACAAAGAGAAGCCAAGTCTTGGTGCCCTGGGGCACAGCAGGGTCTGTGCCACCAAGGGCTGGGAGGAGACACCTTGTCCTGAGCCACTGGGGCCTCCTGGCACAGCCCCAGCAAGGCTGGGCACTGTCACCCCTTGTGCTGCCCTCAGCATCCCCCCACATCCCAGTGGCCACAGGGATCTTCTGGGACCAGTCCCTGGGGAGCCTTGGTCAGGAATGGCCCTGGGGAGCTCATTCATGTACCCAGGAACTGCAGGTTTTTCAAACGACTTTGGGCTTTGCTTTTGCGTTTGAGTCTCTGAAAGCTTTGTGCAATCATGGCCTCCAATTATCTGCTTTAATTAGTCCCTTGAGAGACCTTATTAGTAATAACACTCAGTGGGGCCCATTAATGCTTCAAGGTACTTCAGATTTTTAAGGTACTTTCCTTTTTCCTTTCTTTGAGTCTCTGAAAAAAATTTGTGCAATCATGGCCTCCAATTCTCTCCTTCAAGGAGTTCATGAGGAGCCTGTGTTGGGGATGGACCTCAGAGGGACCCATTAATGCTCTGAGATGCTTTGGGTTTTTCTTCTGACTTTGTTTCCTAGAAAGGTTTGTGCAATCTCCTCTCAGGTGTGAGGTTCAAGTGTCAGCACCAAAGGCACCATGAGGCTCACTGGGATCAAGCAAGTCCAGACAAAGCAAGTCCTGCCTTGATTTCCCTCTGGTGTGGTGCATTTCATTAGGGAGATTTCCTGATACTGTTATGAAGAAATATTTCAAAGAGCTTCTAAGAAATTCACATTTCCTGTTTTAAGGAGTATATTTTATTACTGTTCTCTTTAGAGCAGAGGTGATGCAGCATTCTGTGATGGGTATTGAGTCCATGTTCTCTCCTCAGGTGGTCTGTCCTGCTCAGAGAAGCTGTGTCTTGAGGTCTGACCCACTGTGAACAATCTTGCTCCACATTCCCCAACCCCATGTTGTCTGTCTTCATTCACCTGGGACCTGCTCTGCTGGATAACTGACTGCAGTCAGGCCAAAAGACAATTTCTTGGTTTTTTTAAGTAATCCAAAACTTTTAAGTTTCCCCATCAAAAAGAGACACATTCCTCAGGTGTGTGCCAAGCCCAAGGTGCCACCAAGGATGTTCCCCTTCTCCAAGGCAGAACCCTGCAAGGACTGTTTGAGACCTTTGCACTCCTTGGTTCCATAAGGTGTTGCTGTATCACCATGGACTCTTGGTTCCATGAGGTTCCGTACATTCGCAATTTATCTTTGGTTCCATGAGGCCTTACAGTGTCACAGTGCTCTTTTTGGTTCCATGACACTTTAATCTGTCAAGTGGACTTTTGGTTCCTTGACATTCAGTACTCTAAAAATGATCTCTGTAGTTTCAAAGTCTCACAATGGACCCTTGGTTCCATGAGGTTCCTCAGTATCAAAAAGGAATCCTTGGTTCCATATGGCCCCACAGTGTCACCACAGTGTCTCCTTGGTTCCACAAGGCTGTGCAAAGTCACAATGCCCCGTAGGTTTCATGAGTTCCCACAATGTCACAATGGGCCCTTGGTTCCATGAGTTTCTTTAGTGTCACAATATTCTCCTTGCATCTGCAGTGTCACAATGGTTCCTTGGCTTCACATGGCCCTGCTGTGTCACAATGAACCCTTGGTCCCAGGTGGCCCCACAGTATCACAGGGGTCTCCTGTTTCCTGTGGCCACCAGCGGCAAACCCCACTGCCAGGGCCAAGTGCCTGGGAAGAAGGAGGAGGATGGGGGACATTTGGAATGATGGTTTTTGTCTTCCCAGGCACAGTGACGTGGGGCTCTGCTGTCCTGGAGGTGGCTGAACACTGGACTGCCCATGGAAGGGGGAAGAGACAACAGCCTCCTTCCATGGAGCTACAGCAGCAGAGAGGTCAGGCTGAGGGCTGGGTTTAAAAGACTGTCAGCAGCACAGGAAACATCAATCTGAGAGGAAAGATGTGTGCTAATATCTTTACAAATCATTTGATGGGTGAAGGGATGGGTGTTAAGGTCTTTGAAATAGATCATAAGGTTTCTACTGACTTTGGGCAGCAGGTTTGTTACTGGGCCCAGACAGCTTAGCTCCTGAAACAGGCGAGGGTCTGCACAAGCATGAACTTCTGAAATTTGGGGGGAAATGCCAGGTTCAAGGGAGGATATGGAATAGGAGGTTTGGGGAGGCTGTACCTTCCTTGCTAAGATTTCTGTGTCTTTTCCTAATTACTTAGGATCAGACAAAGTATCCGCATGGGTTAGAAAAGGATACAAAAGAGGCTCTTTCAGGTCCCAGGTTTATTTCATGGCGATGGTGGGCAGGAAAGAGACATCCTCTCTGGGAGCGGGGTATTCAGGAGAGGGTAATGGGAGTGGCCTTGGATGGCAGACAATGGGGTAAGGACACAGGGGGTAATACAGGAACTCCAAGTGGGCTACAAGGTCACAGGGGAAGGTCACAGGACAGGAAGAAGGACAGGGAGCCAGGGACCAACCGGAAGAGACGAACAGAGGTATGCTGAATCATTCTTTGTACCTCATTACAACATCTCCCCGTTTTATTTTTAATGAGGGGGTGATATTAAACTAATTCTAGTCCGAATTATTTTTTTGCCCACTATTTGTAATAAGAAGGAGGGTTAGATTGTTCTATATTTGTCATCTCTATATGATTGTCTACTGAGGTAGAAGGAATGATACCATTAATGGCCTTAAAAATTAAATGACATAAGATCCCAAATGCCATTATTACAAGGAAAATAACAACAAAGAATAACAAAATTGTTTTACAATAGAAGTCCACCACCCTGAGAACCCCCAGCTTCTAAACAGTTCATTTTCTGATTTTTTGTTAACAAGAAGACAACTTTGATGAGGTTCTTCACAGGGTTAACTGGAGAGTAGCTTTTTTCTAAAAGAAAAAACAAACATTTTAAAACATGTTATAAGTCTCTTTCTGTTGAAGGGTATTCCTTCATGAAACTTTTGTTTTCTTTTCCTCTGCGGCGTCTTCTTTTTGAAGCAACTGTTACTTGCTTCTCCTCCTCTTCTGCTGTAGCTGGAGTTTTGGGAACAAAAGGTTTAACCCACTTTTGGGGAATCCACCGAGGGCCTGAGGGAGTGGATACACATGCATAACTCCTTCCCCAGGTTATTAGCTCATAGGGACCCTTGGTTTTCCATGTTTCTGGATCCCTAATCAACACTGGTGGGTGCTGAGACAACTTAAACTGTTTACTGCTGTTAAAATGACGGACCACAGGAGGACTCATATTTTCAAATGAACAATTCAAGAAATTGATTGTGTACAGAGCTTTACAGAGCTTTTGCTGGGGAGACATCCACACAGTTGTACTTCTTTGCCTAGCTAAAATTTGTTTGAGTGTCTGGTGTGTGCGTTCGATCACAGCTTGGCCTGTAGGGGAGTATGGGATGCCTGTTTTATGATTTACTCCCCACTGCTGGGTGAATTCCAGGAACTCCTTGGATATGTATGCTGGGCCATTGTCTGTTTTTATTTCTCTAGGGATTCCCAGAACTGAGAAGGCTTGTACTAGGTGTTGTTTTGCATGTGCTGCCTTTTCCCCTGCATGAGCTGAGGCATAAACTGCACCTGAATATGTGTCAATACTCACATGAACATATTTGAGGCATCCAAAGCTAGGAATGTGTGTGATGTCTGTTTGCCACACCTCACAGCTGCCAAGGCCCCGAGGGTTAACCCCTGTACCCAGTGATGGCATGGCCTGGAGCTGGCAGCTGGAACAGGTGGCCACAATGGCTCTAGCCTGACTCCGTGTTAGCTGGAACTGACGGGCCAAACCTGGTACATTCTGGTGATATTGCTGGTGGCTCAGCTTTGCCTGTTGGAAGATGTCAGGAAGGCATGCCTTTTCAGCTGGAGCTGCAAGAGTGTCTGCCATACAGTTCCCTTCTGTGATCTCACCTGGCAAATCCATGTGTGACCTCACATGCATCACATAGAAGGGATGTTCCCTGTGTGAAACCAAATACATTAGTTTTGACAGCAGCCTAAAGAGCTGCTCATTATCAATGTCTTTAAGCACTGCCTGCTCCGCTCTAGACACTACCCCAGCAACATAAGCTGAATCTGTTACCAGATTAAGAGGCTCTGAGAACTTCTCAAAGGCTCTCACAGCTGCAGCCAGTTCTGCAATTTGGGGTGACCCCTCCACAAACTCAACATCAGCTTCCCAATGCTGAGTCTGTGGGTTTCTCCAAGTCATCACCGACTTATGAGAGGCCCCTGATGCATCTGTGAACACCTCGAGTGGTCTCCTGCTCCTCTTCTCACGAGGGATGAGGTGGAATTCCTCATTAAACAACTTATGTGCTGGGCTGTGAACAGATATCTGTCCACTGTAGCTATCCAGAGATATCTGGAGGCTGGCATTGCTTTTTAGCAGATGTTCAAACATTTCTTTTGTCAGCCTTTCAGGAGAATTCTTTCCCTCTCCAGAAAGTTTAACTGGCAGGTGTATGCATGTGAAATCACAACCGGATAGTTCATGCAGCCTCATTCTTGCTTTTTGAATCAACTGAGCCATAAGCTCCTGTGGTTGTGTAATAGTTTTGGATCTTTGGTGGGAGAGGAAGACCCATTCTATGATTAGGAGTGAGTCCCTCTGCCCCTCAACCCATTGAAATATTAAACCATGTAAGTGTGGCAGTTTCCCCAGAACAATGAAATTGAAAGGCAGTTCAGGCTGATAGCGGTGAGCCTGCCTCTCAGACAGAGCTTTCTGTACCTTTTCAATTGCAGCTTTTGCCTCAGGTGTCAGTTCCCTGGGAGAAACCAGCTCTCTCTCCCCTTTCAATAAATTAAAAAGGGGTTGTAAGTCCTCAGTAGTGAGGCCTAACCAAGGTCTTACCCAGTTCAATGAACCACACAAAGAGTGGAGATCTGCTAGAGTTTTGGGATTACAATTAATTTCTAATTTCTGTGGAACAATGGTCCTGGCAGTGATCTCTAGGCCCAGATACTTCCAAGGCGGCATCCTTTGAACCTTGTCATCCTGTAATTGAAATCCAGCAGAGGTTAAAACTTTAACTACTAGGTCAAGCGTGTTTTGGAGTATGAAGTTATCAGGAGCACACACCAGGACATCATCCATATAATGTAATATGATTGCTTCTTTTCTCTGTGCACGCACAGGAGACAACAATGAAGCTACATACCACTGGCAAATAGCAGGACTGCACTTCATACTCTGTGGAAGCACTTTCCAGTGGTATCTCTTCATTGGAGCCTCTCTGTTCAATGATGGTACTGAGAATGCAAACCTGGGAGCATCTTCAGGGTGTAATGGGATTTGGAAAAAACAATCTTTAATGTCTAATACTGCCAATTGCCAATCTCTAGGTAACATAGTTGGAGAAGGCATCCCAGGTTGGGGAGATCCCATGTCTTGAATTACTTTATTTATTTCTCTAAGGTCATGTGATAATCTCCATTTGTCTTTCCCTGTTTTTTTTATTACAAAGATTGGAGAATTCCAGGGGCTTGTTGTTTCCTCTATGTGATTTTTTGCTAATTGCTCCTCTACAAGTTTTTCCAGTGCCTGTAACTTTTCTTTTCTTAATGGCCACTGAGTGGTCCAGACAGGTGTATCATTTAGCCATGTTAGCTTCTGGACCCGGCACTGCACAGTGGCCGCTTCTAAAAATCCTGAGTTTTTGGAATTATCATTTTAATTCCCCATTGTGACATGGCATCTCTTCCCCACAAGGGACACTTGTAATCAATTACAAACGGACGAACACTGGCCAATTTGCCGTCCGGTCCCTCAATCTGCACAAGGCTTTTTGCTATTTTAGCCAATTTAACTCCTCCTATACCCTGAATTTGCCCAGCCACAGGCTGCAATTCCCACTGTGAAGGCCACATCCTTTCAGGTATAATGGTGACATCTGAGCCTGTGTCCAGAACACCTTGCACATGTAGATGGTCTGATTTATGTGTCAGGTTGCATGCTAGGGAAGGCTTTTCTTCACGTCTCTGCCCAGTAAACCTCTGGCGACTTATCATCTGCTGTAATATCTGCTGGAATAGGAAAAGCTTGGGCCAGAACTTGCCCCTCACGCAAACAGAAAGGTGGCTGAGAGCATCGTGCTAATATGATAACACTGGATATTTTTCCCTTTATGATCATAGGTGCTATCTCAAGTTCTAAAGGTGTGTGTGCTGTGTCTCCCACAACAAAATACTCACGCTCTGTGTGGCAAACCATCCTATCAATTAGGGGGCTCGAAACGTCCACCAGGATGATAGTCCACTCAGCAGATCTGAAATGAAAACCTTTGGTAGTCTGGAGCCTAACACGACCACAAGACTGCCTGACCTGGTCAAGAGAACATTTAACATTTACATTATCTGTTATACCCACATTGTCCATCCCCTCCTCCCCCTTTATTTTTAAGGGAGAGTCTTTTGCTAGAGTGTAGCCTGCAGAATTTATATCCTGGCGCGTTATGGTGTTTATAGCAGGCTCGCGTCTCATTCCTAGTTTTTTTGTTTGTTGAATTTATTCTGTTTCCTGTTCTGAGGACAGTCTCTAGCCATATGTCCTTGCTGCTGACACTGGAAACAGGTGATGTTTTTCAGCTGCTGTGATGACATCTGCGGCTTCTTCATCTGTGGTGGTTCAGGTGCTGAAGGCTCAGGTGGTGCTGGACTCGGGGTCCTCTCTGGAGAACTGAACATCTCTGCTCTGTGTGTGCAGGCTTCTATCATCTGTGCTAGGGTTGGTTCTGGGTATAGTGGCAGACTGAGGATGACTCTCCGACAAGCTTGATTGGCGTTTTTCTCTGCTAATTCTCTAATCAGTTCTGCCTGCATGGCTGGATTATGCACCTGTCGTTCCACCTGTGCCTTTAAGCGATCTACAAAGCTTAAAAAAGTCTCAGAAGAATATTGTTTAATATTAACATAACTACTAGTTACTTCAACTGTCGGCAATTTGATAAAGGCGTTTTCAGCAGCATTACAAACCTTATCCAAAATAAATTTAGACAACAATTTAGTTTGCTTTTCAGGGCAGTGTATTTCCCCCTCCCCACATAAATGATTTAATGTAAGTTCATTATTATCAGAATCCTTAGAATGTTCAGGATTTTGGTGAAGCTCTATTAAAAGACTGCTTAAGGAACGTTTCCAAATATTAGACCATAATTCATATTCAGCTGGGGTTAGCAAACACTTGAAAAGGTCCTTTAAATCATGCGGAACAAGTTCATTTGATGTAAAAGTTGCTTTTAAAATGCCTTTAAATATTTCACTTTGTCTCCCAAACTGGTGCTGTAATTTGCAAATATCTTTACGGTCTTGGTATGATAATGGTTGGTAGCTTCTTTTACCATTATTTTTACCTACATAATGAACCGGGGCTGAATCCAAAATACGGTCAGGTTCAGGGTTAACTGGTACGTTAGGGGTTAATTGATTCTGTGCCTCTGCAGTCTGAGGCTGTGTAACTGAGACACATGCTTCCCCTCCCCCTCCCCCTCCCGCTCCTGCTCCTGGGTGTGGCTCCTCCCTCCCGGTGTGAATAGAAGGGTTAGGAGATGGTGTAGGGTTACAGGGTTGGAAGAATGGGTTAAAACAGCCAGAAAAATACTGAGGTATAGGTGCTGGATGCAGGAACGGATTATTTGGAGAAAAAGGCATATTGTAAGAAGGTACTACAGGTTTCTCTGTCTGCACTAGAGAAGGGTGATTTTCTAAATTAGCATGCTCAGAAGGCAAGGCTGACGGAGATGGATACACTGGCAAGTTTGTAGCAGGCTGTTCAGAAGTTTTTAAGTCTGTACATTTCAGGGGATCTTTAGCATTAGTAGTTTCTTGAGGTATTTCTAATTTACTTTTTAATTTAGGGACAGAAGGTTCCAAATTAGGTATAGGGGGCTTTAAAGAATTTTCCTGTGGTTGATCATTGTTTTCTAATTGTGATAATTGTTTGTGAACATTTAAAAATATAGGCAAAAATAAAGCAGCAGTGATATCACCTTTCTGTATTTTAGAAGTTAATAAATTTCCAACAGTGTCCCAAAATAAAATTGAATTGATATTTTGCTTCTCAAATTCTATAATTTCTCGAGACAACCAGCTAACAAACTTTCCAATCTGTTTCTTAGAAATTACAACATCCTGTGCATCTAACATTTCTTTAAGCTGAGAAATAATACTCTTTTGCTGTGCAGAGAATATCCCCCCCATTCTGATGTTATAAAAACAAAATGCACAGGTCCCGTACTCTCGCAAAAAGTTACACAATAGCAGTTAGTCGCAAACCCAGGTGATGTTTCTGTGTGGGAGTGCTGGGCTTTGTCACAACACGTGGCTGCCCTTATGGCCACACAGCCGTTCCCGGGGAAACCCTCCTCAGGGAATTCCCCGCGCCTGTGATTAACAGCAATAAGGCAGCACACGCCAGGCAGAGCTTGGCTGAGCACGTGTAATGCCGGCGGGTTGCGCAACACCGCGCACGTGCTCCCTGCTCCGCACTGTAACTGCCGCCGCCGCTACCACCCCGCGGGGTACACCCCCCCCACGGGCCTGGAGCCACCCCGTCTAAACCCCCCCCTGTACCTCGGGGCTAAATTGGGGTTCACTTACCTCTCTCAGACGAGGCGCGGTCCCACCAGTAACTCAGCGAAAGTTCTAACCCAAAGACGGCTCCTCTAGTACCTCAGAGGAGTTCCCCGTCCCCTCCTCGTGTGCTCGGGGCTGGTAAAAGCAGCTCCGAAGTCACAGAGGTAGATGACCAGCACAGACGGCCTTTTAAAGTCCAAAAAAAACTGGGACTTCCAGGCTAGTAGGGTCTTAAAAGTAAGCCCTCGTCAGGCGCCACCTGCTAAGATTACTGTGTCTTTTTCCTAATTACTTAGGATCAGACAAAGTATCCGCATGGGTTAGAAAAGGATACAAAAGAGGCTCTTTCAGGTCCCAGGTTTATTTCATGGCGATGGTGTGGCAGGAAAGAGACAGATTCTCTCTGGGAGCGGGGTATTCAGGAGAAGGTAATGGGAGTGGCCTTGGATGGCAGCCAATGGGGTAAGGACACAGGGGGTAATACAGGAACTCCAGGTGGGCTACAAGGTCACAGGGGAAGGTCACAGGACAGGAAGAGGGACAGGGAGCCAGGGACCAACCGGAAGAGATGGACAAAGGTATGCTGAATCATTCTTTATACCTCATTACAACAAGTTACTTCTCCCAAGACATGAACACTTCAAGACCAAGCTTGAGTAAGCATTTAGGAAACCAAAGCGTCCTGGAGGAATCTGAATACCTGTTCTGGTATTTATAACTCTCATTTGCTTCTGATTTATCCTAACTAATTCTAATGCATAAAGGTCCAGCCCTGCAGCCTCTAGGGTGGCCCTGTCAGGGGCCATCACACCCAGAATAATTTCCCAAAGAGTCCAAGCCTCACTGTCCATGGTTGTATTTGCACATCGGGTGCAGCCATGCACATCCAGGGGGTTTCCATTTCCCACTGGGCCCATTGTTAAGGGTATGGAGCACTTCTGTGAGATGGGTTTTTCATTCTGACAGGTTCCCATCTCCTATTTTTTTTCAAGTGCCCTTTTAACAACCCCTTCATCTGTTCAATTAATGCTGCAGCTTGTGGGTGGTCTGCTATATGAAAAACCCAACAGTCTTACCCACTTTATTTTTCACAGGAGCAGACAAAGCATTCCACATTCTAGTGTTAGCAAACCCTACAAAACTGCCAATTTCATCCTTTACTCCTTCCTTCATTGCACACAATCTCACACAGTTCACCAGTGATGTTTGGGTCCTGGCCAATCATTTTCTGTAGAGTATTTACTGTTACGTCCCTGAGCAGCCAAAGCTAAACAATTAGTATTTGGAGCATTATTTTACAATGTCATTATATATATGTGGAAGTATACACCTCTTTTTTTATTATATATATATATATAATTATTTATTATATTATTACTCTTTCCTTTGCACAAATGAAACCTAGCTCAAGATTAAAAACCTTTTCTGTTGCTCCACGTGGGAGCATTTTGACACCAATCATTCCCTCTGTTGGTGCTGTTAAAAAAAAATTCATCCTCATCTTTCCCAACACACAAGTTCTTTGCATTTTTCCATGTTTTAATACATCCAGTGGTTCAGCTTCTTTCAGCTGACTTCCCCATTGCTCTCATGGTGCTCTGAACTCAGTTCACTCCAGAGCCAACAAACTCTAGGAATGGTTTTCCCAATACCTGGGAATTTAGGACAGGGCTTATTCCAACCATCTACATTTAAAAAGCAGCATTTTGTAGTGATTTACCAAGACCACACTCAATGTGCTCAGAGGTATTTTCTAACAGAAAGGATTCTATAATTCCAGGATTCCATCTGCTGGATTCAGCTAGGTCCATGTTGGCAGCATGACCTTAGTCAAAATGTCTCCTCTTGCTCAGCTTTTGTGGCCTAAGGCTCCTTTAGATCCTGGTGTTCAGCTGCTCATGCTGATTGAAAGAATTCGGAGAGAAGAATAGAGTTCATCCAATTTCTTCTGGGACACTGAGAGGGGAGGCTGTGAAAACAGGAGCATTGTTTGGTGTGGTCTCCTCTCTGCCCTTCACACCTTCCAGCCCTTTGAACTAGCCAAGAGCTTTCTCTAAGGGTGCAGTGAAGTGGCTGCTCCTGCTGTTCTCAGCTCTGGCTCTTCCCAGTCACTGACCTTGACTGGTTTTGTCCCTCTTGCTGTGCCCTCTGTTTCCCCTGTGCTCGGTGGCTGCTGCCCAGGACTGTGGAACTGGCACAGATCAAGGGCTCCAGCCCCTCCTTTCTCTGCTCTCGGAGCTGCCTGGGCACAGCAGCTTTTCCATCTGGAAGCTGCACATGGACAGGGAGTCCCCACCTCTGTTCCCTGCAGAGCCTCCAGGAGCCCAGAGCTGCCATCTCGAGCCCCTGCTGGCACTGGGGGTTCCCAAGTGCACCAGGCTGCCGTGACACCACTGCACACAGGAGGGAAGAGTGGCAGGGGCTGGGCTGAAAGTCAGCTCCATCTGCTGCTGCTGCTGCTGTGGGGGTCATTTGTCCAGCTCTGCCCCAGTCAGGGATCAGATCCAGGCACTGCTGCTGCTCCCTTGGGATCAGTGAGATGGGGAACATATATGGTTGTGAAAATTCAGGATTTTAGAAGCCTATAATATGCTTAAGCATGTGGAGGGGAAATAGATCACATAGGAGAAACAGTATCCAACAGACCACATAGGAGCTTAGTTGCCAGAAAAAAAACCATTAAGATGAGATATATTGTGAAAACTCAGCAAAGCAAGACCCAGGTGTTATACAAGCCTGCTGAAGAAGAAATCTGTGGCTCCAAAAAACCAGCCAGAACCAGACAAGTGGTTTTCAGTGGGGCAGGTTAGCCTGAGGAAGAGCCAGACCTTAACTTTGCCTGCCCAGAAGCAGAGGTCAAACAGCAATCACCAAGGAAGACATACAGCCTTCATCCCAAAAACCACCGAATATGACAGCAGGAGGTGTGGCAGCTAATTACAATCCAAAGTGGGAGAAGGCAGAGATGGGTGGGCAGGGAGATGTGGGCTTCTGGGATCAATGTGTATTTATACCTGGAACCTGTCTTGACCAGGTACACATGGTTTGGAGGAGATATCCGCCCATGTGTCCCAGCTGGCAATGAAACATACACTCTGCAATTTCTGTGTCATTTCCTGATTCCCAAAATCAGTGTGACACTCCAGATGCTCATGAACCAAGGGCCAGTGTGACACTGTGGGGCCTCATGAAAACAAGAGGCCATTGTGAGCCTGCAGGGCTGTAACATCCCAAAACACTGAAATACTGGGGGTGACCAAAGGTTCCTTTACTTGAATTTGGTACACAGGAGAAAACCTGTCCAGATATTCTAAATACGTCAAAATGACACAAAAACTTTACTGGAAAAGTACATAAAATTAAGGAACTCTTGAAAAGGAATTAATACAACACCCAATTCAACACAAAACACTCACCATAGCAGGAAATTTATTATCTTAACCTCATTTAACCTAGAAGCCTTTAAACATTTCAGTTGCTTTGGTACCTGAAACTGTTCCATATAAAGAGTATTAGGAGAGGAAAGAAAGAGAGAGAGAGAGAGAGAGACAGAAAGACAGAAGCTCAATAGAAAGACACACACATGGCTACCAACTCCTTGGGTTCCAGTGTGGGTGAGACACAGACACCAGCAGAAGGCAGAGTACACACCATGGGCTCAGCTTCTGCTCCATGTTTTGAGCCCCTGGACCTTTGTTGGTCCCCCCCAGGTGGGGCTTGTGATTGCTCGGGCAATCAGAGCCTGGGTCAGCACCAGCCCGCTGTGTGACTGATTGACAGCTCATCCCGAGGTGTCTGGGAAATTGATCTCATCCAGCCTCTGACAGGCTGACATGGTGACACTGCGGAACCTCATGGAACCATGGGTTAGTTGTGACAGTGTGGGTTCAGGGACACCATGGAGACAATCTAGAACCTTATGGAATCAAAGAGACCATTGTGACACTCAGGTGCCTCATGGAATCAGGGGGGCCGTTGTGATACTCAGGGATCCCATGGAACCAAAGGTCAGTGATGAGGCTGTGGGGCCTGTAGAACCAAGGAGCCATTGTGACACAACTGGGCCAAGTGGAGCCCAGGGCCCATGGTGACACTGCAGAAGCAAGGAGAACATTGTGACGAGGAGAGTATTGTAACCAGGAGCGTATTGTGACACTAGAAGGAACTCCTGGAATCAAGGAAAACACTGGTACAATTTGGGGCCCTGTGGAACCAAGGGAACATGAAACAGGTCTGTCTGGCTGGGACTCCTGGGGCTACCTGACAGGTCTGGCTGACCTTGGCATGTCGAGGGCTGTTGCTCATCAGCCCCTCAAGTTCTGGGGATTTGTGATTTTCTTCCTCTGGAAAAGAACCGTCCTTCTCATTGAAGTAGCCATGGCCAAAATATGGATTCTTTCTCCTAACTTCCTTATATGCAAAGATTGTTGCCAGATGAAATCTGTCATGACAGACAGATCTGGCTGGTTTGACTACCCAGAGGTCACTTCTCATCTGCCTTTGAAACACTGCGACCCATGTGCTTTTCTTTCTTATGGGGAAAAAACCCACCTTTAACATCCAGGCATCCATGGCCAAATTTGGGATTCCACTTCCAGAATTCCTTATATCCAAGGATAACTCCAAGACAAAAGCTGCCATGACTGACAAGTCTGACTGGCCTTGGCTTCCTGGCTCTCATCTGCATTTTCAAACACTGGGGCTTGGTGCTACCCTTCCTAATGAAAAGAACTCTCCTTCCATGCCAGGCGCTCATAGCCAAAATTGATATTGCACCTCCAAAAATCCCTGCGTCCAAGGATTACCCCAGATGAAAGGTGCCAGGAGAGACAGGTCAGACAGGCTTGGCCTATGGTGCTCACCCCTCATCTTTTTCCAGAATATTTGGGCTTCACACTTTTCTTTCCTATGAAAAAACATTCACCGTGACCAGGTGCCCATGGCCAAAATTGGGATTTCACCTCCAAAACCCTGTACATCCATGGATTGCTCCCAAGTGAAAGCTGCCAGGACAGACAGGTCTGGCTGTCCTTGGCCTCTTGAAGGCTGCCTCTCCCCTGCTTTTGAAACTCTGGGGCTCAGTGCTTTCCTCCAAATGGAAAAGAACGATGGTTCTTGTCAAGGTGTCCATGGTCAGAACTGGGATTCTGCCTCCCAAATTCTGTATGTCCAAAAAATTTCTCCCAGGCAAAAGCTGCCAGGACAAAATGGTCTTGCTGGCTTGGCCTCCCAAGAGCCACCTCTCTCCTTTTCTGCCTTTGAAATACTGGGGCTTGGTGCTTTCCTTCCTATGGAAAAGGACCAATCCTCTTATCAATGCATAAATGGCCAAAACTTTGACTCCACCTCCAAAATTCTGTGTATGCAAGGGTTACTTTCCGACAAAAGTTGCCAGGACAGAATTCAGACTGCCTTTGGCCTCTGATGGCTGCCTTCCATCTGCCTCTGAAACACCAGTGTCCATTCTTTCCTTCTTATGGAAAAGAACTGTCTTTCTCCTCCAGGTGTTAATGTCCAAAATTGGTATTCCGCCTCTGAAATTCCATATATCCAGAGATGGTTACCAGACAAAATTGCCAACACAGTCAAGTCTGGCTGTCCCAGTGCATCTGATGACTGCCCTTCATCTGCCCCTGCAACACTGGGGCTCAGTTGTTTCCATCCTATAGCGACCATGGTGACATTATGGGGACATCAAGGAACCATGGAGACCATTGTGACACTGCAGGGTACCATGGATCCAAGGGGCCATTGTGACACTGTGGAGACACAATGGAACCAAGGGGTGATTGTGACACTGTGAAATCTCGTGGAACCAAAGACATCATTGTGGCACTCTGGGCCTCTTGGTCCCAAGGGGTGGTGTGAAGCAGCAGGGCTGTGTGGAACCAAGAGGCCATTGCTGCATTACAGGGCCTCGTGCAGCCAAAAGGCCCTTGTGATCCTGCAGGGCACCGTGGATCCATGGAGACCATTGTGACATTGCCAGACCCCACAGAATCAGGGCAGCCATTGTGACACTGTGGGGCCCCATGGAACCAAAGGACCATTGTGACACTGCAGGGTCTCATGGAAGGGAGGGGCCATTGTGACACTGAAAAATAAAGAATATTGTGGTACTGAGGTGCCTTGTAGAACCAAGGGGTGATGGAACAGATCTGGCTGGTTTTGCTTCCCAGGAGCCACCCAACAGGTCCAGCTGATCATGGCATGTCTAGGGCTGTTGCTCATCAGCCTCTGGACAACTGCAGCCCCGTGCTTTCTTTCCTAGGGAAAAGAACCATTCTTCTTTACAGGTACCTATGGCCCAAATTGATGCTTCCCCTGAAAAATTCCCTATATGCCAGGGATCTCCCAGAAATAATCTACCAAAACAGAACAGAGAGCTCTCACTGGTCTGGGCCTCTGGTGGTCAGGTCTCATCTCAAGGAAGCCTTCAGGAAAATATTTTAACAGGTTTGACTACTGGAACATCAATGAGTCTCTCCTGTTCTGAAAAACTCTGATGCTCTTCTGATCATATGGGGTTTTTTTTTTCTCATTATGGATTATGCATGAAATATTAATTTCAACTAAATAATACTACTCTCATCAGGGTAGCAGCATTATCTGGCACTAAACACCACCTTTGCCTATGGATGCAAATCACCCGTATAAGCAAACACACTAAAGAATGCATCAGGAATTATTTGTCTCTGCTCCTATCTGTCACATTTCCTCTGGAGCTGGAGGTGCAGCCGTGATACCCACAGCAGCCCTGGGGCTCTGTGCTCCATGGCTTCCCTGCTGGGCAGCCTCTGCCAGCTCCTGCACAGCCCGTGGCACCTGTGGGCTGCACTGACAGCCCTGCCCCGGGCTCTGCCGGGCTCTGGGCCAGCAGAGAGGCCGGGCAGGGCTGGCCATGGCTGGGAACAGGCCCTGAGCCCTGCAGGAGGATGGAGCTGGGCCACAGCCAAACTCAGCCCAGGGCAAACCTGGGCTCAGCAGCCAGAGCTGGCAATGGCTGGGACAGAGGCTGGAACTGACAGATGTCCTGGGCCTCCTCCCTGCTCTGTGCATGCCACCAAGGCCACAGAGCAGCCTCCTCTCTGGGCCACTTGACTATTTCCAATGCCTTCCACAGGCACTGGCCCTGCCCCACAAGGGCTGGGCTGAGTCCTGCCCCTGCACGCTCAGTCAGGCTGAGATGGACACTGCTGGTGTCTGTGGCAGCCTCTCTCAGGCCAGGCCAGCCCCCTGCAAGCTGTGCCAGCTGCCCTGAGCTCTGTGCAGCACCAAGGGCCTTTCCCCAGCACAGCCCAGCCGGCTCCGGCCCCACAGCTCTGCTCAGGGCAGGGGGCTCTGGGCAGTGGCCCCACGGGCTCAGCCCCTGGCAAGGGCACAGCAGCAGCTGCAGCTCAGACAGGACTCAGCCCCAGCCATGGGTAAGGTGCTTGGCCAAGGCAAAAGGAGGCTCCCTGTGTGCCCTGTTCCCCTCTCCCTGAGCTCCTGAGAGCTCTGCAGCCCCTGCTGCCAGCCCATCTGCCCAGGCCAGCACAACAGCCCCGGCCTTGTGGCCGTGCAGAGCTGCTCCTGCTCCAGGCCCAGGGCCCTTCCCAGAGCTGGGGCAGCCACAAAGCTGTGCTCACTTCTGATCATTCCTGCTCTGATGAGGATGGATCCTCAGCCATTTGGAGGTTGCTGGCGAATTTTTCAACTCCAGTGGCCTCTTCTTTCTTGAGTTCTTCAGTTCAGGAATTCAGTGTAAAAGACTCATAAACATTTGTTCAAAACAGCTAAGCAAGAAAACCCCATGGGAAAAATTTAAATCCCAAATTCTTCTGTGGTTAATTCTACAGCTTTCAGAAGTCCATTTAAAGAGAATATACTTCATTGGAAAAAATGCAGAGACAACAGTTTTGTCCAGTTTTTTTTTTTTTTCCTATTTCTATATTGGTATCAGCAATGTCCAATTGATAATGATCCTCAGGAAATTTTATTGGAGTCTGAATAGATTTGAAAATCAAGACCCTTCACGGCTGACAATCAGATTGTGTTCCTACCTCTTCCCCAACTTT
This sequence comes from Erithacus rubecula, assembly GCF_903797595.1. Lineage (NCBI taxonomy): Eukaryota > Metazoa > Chordata > Aves > Passeriformes > Muscicapidae > Erithacus > Erithacus rubecula. Next base: position 35,688 of record NW_027636149.1, read on the forward strand.
TCCCTCACCCAAACCCTGGGACTCCTATGGATCAGGAATAGTGTGTCCAGCAGGACCAGGGCCGTGATTCTTCCCCTTTGCTAGGCATGGGCTGGGGAGCACCTTGAGTCCAGTTCTGGGCCACCCAGTTTAGGAGGGGCATGGAGGGGCTGGAGCATGTCCAGATAAGGGCAGGAAGGCTGGTGAGGGGTCTGGAACATAAGTCCTGTGAGGAACAGGTGAGGGAGCAGGGGATGTTTATCCTGGGGAAGACGAGGCTCAGGGGAGACCTCATCCCTCTCTACAACTCCCTGACAGGAGGGTGCAGCCAGGCAAGGGTCAGACTCTTTTCCCAGGAACAGTGACAGAAGAAGACACACCCTTAAGAAGCTCCATGGGACAATTAGGCTGGACATTAGGAAATATTCTTCACAAAAATGGTGATTGGGTATTGGAATGGGCTGCCCAGGGAGATGGGTGAGTCACTGTGTGTGGAAGTGTTTCAGGAAAACTCTGGATGTGGCACTGAGTGTCATGGTCTGGGTGACAAGGTGGTGCTGGCTCACAGGTTGGACTTGATGCTCTCCAAGTCTTTTTCAGCCTGGGAGATTCTGTGATGATTGTGACACTGCAGGGCCCTGGGGAAGCAAGGGACCATTGTGACCCTGCAGGGCCTCATGGAACTGAGAGGACCAGAGTGACACTGTGTACGACATGGAACCACAGAGCCAAGGGGCCACTGTGACATTGTGGGGCTATATGGAAGCAAGGAGTCCATTGTGACACTCTGGGTCCTTGTGGAACCACAGAGACCACTGTGACACTGCAAGGCCTGGTGGAACCAAAGGTCTTTGTGTCACCAAGGGAGGAACCAAAGGAACATTGTCACAATGGGAGGCCTCATGGATTCATGGAGACCATTGTGAAACTCTCATGGAACTGTGGTAACACCATGTTTGCTGGGAGTGTGGATCTACTGGGGAGTAGGAGGGCTCTGCAGAGGAACCTGCACAGGCTGGATCCAGGGCCATAGTCCAATAAGGTGAGGTTTAACAAGTCTAAGTGCGGGGTCCTGCACTTCAGCCTCTACAACCCATGTAGTGCTACAGGCTGGGGACAGAGTGGCTGGACAGCAGTCAAGCAGAAACAGGCCTCAGAGTACTGATGGACAGCAGGCTGGACATGAGCCAGCAGTGTGATCAGGTGACCAAGAAGGCCAATGGCACCTTGCCTGGATTAGAAATTGTGTGACCAGCAGGGCCAGGGCCGTGATTCTTCCCCTGTACTCGGCGCTGCTTGGGCAACATCTCGAGTGCTGTGTCCAGTTCTGAGCGCCCCAGTCTAGGAAGGACATGGAGGGGCTGGAGCATGTCCAGAGAAGGGCAACAAGACTGGTGAGGGGTCTGGAACATAAGTCCTGTGAGGTGTGGCTGAGGGATCTGGGGATGCTGACCTGGAGAAGAGGAGGCTCAGGGAGACAAGATGGGTTCAAGGCACAGGTTGGACTTAATGATTTCCAAGATCTTTTCCAGCCTGGCTCATTCTGTGATTCTCTGAAACCACCCCTGGAGCAGTTGCAGGATGAGCCCTGGGCCTCCTGTTCAAAAGGTCCAGCAGCCCAGGTCCCTCAGCTTCTCCTCAGTCCCAAAGCCCAACCTGTCAGTCTTGCACAGCCCCTCCAGCAGCTCCTCACTGCCCAGAACAGGGAACCCCACACCCAGACACAGCAGCCCAGATGTGCCCCCTCGTCTGTGGTGCCTCTGGCAAGGGAACAGCACGAAGCACTGCAGGACCCTGCAGAAAATTCCTGAAGCACTTGTAGGATGATCCTGCTCCCCAAGGGATATTCTCATGGTGCTAACTCAGGAACTGAAATGGAGAAGGGGGCCAGAGAGGAAAAGGTAAAATAGGGATGGGCTGTTTGTAAGGAAAGGTGCAGGAATTGGCAGTAGGAAAAAATCTGGAGCAGAGAAGAGGAAAGAAAGCAAAGGTGAAGCAAAGGAAATGCTCAGGGCAATTTGGGGGTGGCTGCCAGGCATCACTGGCTTGGAGCAACAGAGTCTGCTTGGGATAGGAAACTCACAGCTCATGGGAACAAATTTTCTGCCTGACTGCAGAGGCCACGACAAACCTGATTGGGTTCCCTTGTGTCCCCCAGCCCTTGCTGGCCCCAGGGGCTGATGGCATTTGTGCTCACTCAGCTCCATCTCCCCACAGCAGCACCATGGGGGTGCTGACGCCTGCTCTGTGCAGTGCAAACAGGGGCTCCTGAGCCAGTGCTGCCGTGTCTGTGCCTGCAAGGATGTGGCACCTGTGTGAGCTGGGGGAGAGGCCAGGGCTGCAGAGGGGGGATGTTGTTGGCAGCTGCATGAGGACGCTCTGGGACACTGCCCTGGGCTGTCCAGCGCAGTGGGGATGGATCAGCCCCTGCTCTGCTGCTCCTTGCCAGGGTCTCCCTCTTGCAGGGACCTTGCAGAGCATCAGCCATGCTGCTTGCCCGCAGCCTGCCCATGGCCAGCCTGGGGCTGCTCACGGGGGTTTTCTCTGCTCAGCATTGGCCTGGCCAAGTGTTGTGGAGAGAGCCTGGCCAAGGAGCCTGGAGCCCCCAGGCCCTGCCCTGAGGCGTCAGCACTGCCCCAGCAGTGCCCATGGCCTGTCCCTCCTGCAGCCCCGGTGCTGCCACCCCCAGGGCTGTGCCTGGCCCCGAGAGCACTCAGGCCCTGCAGCAACACGAGGGGCAGGAGGGCAGTGGGGCAGTGGCACGGGAGCAGCACTGGCAACAACAAGTGCTGCTGCTGGGCACAGCTGCTGTGCCAGCACTGATCTGCCCCAGCTCTGCACACAGACATTGCTGCTGCATCTCCAGAGAAGGGAACAAAAGAGGCATCTCTGGAGAAAACTTGACTGGGAGAGAAATCCTTCAGTGTGTTTAAAGCCACGAAGACTGCAACCCTTTATTGACACATTTTGTGGCCACAGGGAAGATGGAGAAACAGAATGAGCAATGGAACACAGAGTGGCTTTTTTTTATGGACAATATTATAAAACTAAAACAAAGGAAAAATAACCCCACAACCAAACCAAGAAGAAGTATAAAAGATTACTTTTATTACAAGTGATTTTCAGAAACTGGCTAGCAGTTTAATGTTCCTGAAAGCAGCCAGTCATCAGTGTCCACACTGAAGCCTTGATCTCCTGGTTCCTCAGGCTGTAGATGAGGGGGTTCAAGGCTGGAGGCACCACTGAATACAGAACTGACAGTGCCAGATCCAGGGATGGAGAGGAGACAGAGGGGGGCTTCAGGTTGGCAGATATGCCAGTGCTGATAAACAGGGAGACGACAGCCAGGTGAGGGAGGCATGTGGAAAAGGCTTTGTGCCTTCCCTGCTCAGAGGGGATCCTCAGTACAGCCCTGAAGATCTGCACATAGGAGAAAACAATGAATACAAAACAACCAAATGATAAAGAGATACTAACAGCAAGAAGCCCAAGTTCCCTGAGGTAGGATTTCGAGCAGGAGAGCTTGAGGATGTGTGGGATTTCACAGAAGAACTGGCCCAGGGCATTGCCAAGGCACAGGGGCAGGGAAAATGTGTTGACCGTGTGCAGCAGAGCATGGAGAAAGGCACTGGCCCAGGCAGCTGCTGCCATGTGGGCACAAGCTCTGCTGCCCAGGAGGGTCCCGTAGTGCAGTGGTTTGCAGATGGACACGTAGCGGTCATAGCACATGATGGTCAGGAGATAATACTCTGCTGAGATGAAAAACACAAAGAGAAAGACCTGAGCAGCACATCCCGAGTAGGAGATGTTCCTGGTGTCCCAGAGGGAATTGTGCATGGCTTTGGGCACAGTGGTGCAGATGCAGCCCAGGTCAGTGAGGGCCAGGTTGAGCAGGAAGAAGAACATGGGGGTGTGCAGGTGGTGGCCGCAGGCTACGGTGCTGATGATGAGGCCGTTGGCCAGGAGGGCAGCCAGGGAGATGCCCAGGAAGAGGCAGAAGTGCAGGAGCTGCAGCTGCCGTGTGTTTGCCAATGGCAGCAGGAGGAAGTGGCTGATGGAGCTGCTGTTGGACATTTCTGCCATATGGGCATGGTGGACCACTGAGAGAAGACACTCACAAGCTGGAAAAGATTTTCTTGACTAAATCCTGTGAAATTATATTACAAATTCTCTCAAAACTACTTGTCTTCCTGTGGAGGAACTTCAGTAATTTTTTTTTTTTTACTATTCATTTTGCACTGCTGAGTTACTGCCTCTTCTTCAGCATTGCTCTCAGCCTGGACACTGGGAAGTCTAGAGGGAAACAGGGCTCCTGTGCCCCATTGCAGTCAGACCTGCTGGTCCCACACAGGTGCCCTGTGCTCATTACATCCCCCACTATTTCACGGTGATCAAAATTACAGTGTGCTGGAAAAACAAAGTGGATTCTTTGAAGGCTCCAGTTTCAAAGTAAATCTTCCTAAACCCTTCCTTCTTTCCCTGTGCAGCTGGACTAAGAAGGATATCCAAGGCTGTTCTGGCTCTTTGCTGCCTGGAGTTGTGCCTATTAGAAGTTGTTTCTCTGTATCCAAGGCCTGATATCCCTGTATCCCCGTACCCCTGTTAGAGCCCAGCCCAGCCCTGGGGGCTCAGCTCTGCCCTGCACACACCTCCTAGCACAGGGCACTGCCCTGGGGAATCTCTGTGCCAGCAGAACCTTAAGGCAGCTCAGACAAACTGAGATGCTGCAAGCCAAGGTGCTGCTGCTGCTGTCTGTAGGCAGAGGAGGCTGAGGAGGCACTTTGTGAGGGAGATGTGAGGCAGATCTGTTGATGCCCAGTGGGACAGTGCAGGAGTCTCAGTGACACAGACACACCTGACAGCTCCTTTCCCTTGCCTTGAGGAGAAAGCTGAGAGCAGCCCTGGCCATGCAGCACCATCTCCACAGCAGGAGGAATCTGCCCTGATGGGGTGGCTCCTTCCACCTCCAACTTCTCCCCACAGTGCATGGGGAGCAGCCAGGCAGGCTGAGAGCAGTCCCTTGCAGGTGGCACATGCCCTGGGCTTGCTGAGAGCCCTGAGGTCTGCAGGAGCTGCTCTGCAGGACAGCCCTGGGCAGCCCTGGCTGCAGTTCCAGCTTCACCCCTGCAGCCGTCCCTGGCAGCAGGAGCCATCCTGCCCTGTCCCTCTGACAGTGCCCAGTGCAGCCCCACACTACAGCCCATCCTCCTCCTCATCACCCTCCTGTGCCTCAGAGAAAGTGGGAAAGTCCTCCTGACACATCCCCCAGGCTGTGGGCTGTGCTGGCTCTAGGAGATCCCTCCAGCAGCACAGCGGAGATTGCCCTGCACCCACACACTCACCATGTCCAGGATTGTGCAGATGTTTCTCCACGTGAAGTCTCAGCTCCATGCCTTCCCAGTCCTGATTGCCTTTAGCCTGTCTGTGCCTGGCTCCTGTCCCCTCAGTGCCTGCAGGCAGTGCCCTCAGCCTTGCTGTGCTGGGAGAGGAGCTGCTACTCAGCAGCAATGTCTTTTTGAAGGTTTTCCTTTTCCCATTATCTCCCTCTGTGCCAGGAGACATAACAGAACAACTTTGATGACCCTCTCAGGAGTTTGTTCTTTTTTAAATTAGATGCAGTCCCTGAGAGAATGTTTTTCAAAAATCCTCTCAAGAACTCAAAATTAAATTGCAACATGAAAATTTCTTGAACTTTTAATGGGTCTCAGTGAGAGACAGGACTGAGAATGTTCCCCAAGGTACCAGATAGAGCAGAACAATGGAGGCAGTGGAGACAGGTAGGAACAAGGAAAGTAAAGGTGTCTCTGACAAAAATTTAGTAAAATTTTACCATGCTTGTGAACATTTAGCACAAGAATAAGGCATGCAGGGGCTGCTTTCCCAGCAGGCAAGGTGTGAAGACAAGAACATATCTGGCTCAAGGGTGCAGTGATAGAATCAACAGGGACTGGGAAACTGGAATGCGTTTTTAGGAAATGGGTACATTCTTATACACATGTAGCGACTTAATATAAGCAACACACTTGTAGAATGACGTATTCACACAAGGATAGCAGTTATCCTATTCTTGGACATTGGACTTGAGGCCTGAAAAAATGATTTTTTCATCCACTTTTTGTTAAGGACACTTCTTTTGATATTTTGGAGATTTGGTGATAGTGAACCTCACAGCACCAAGGAGTCAGCTTTTACACTATGGAACCTCAAGGAACAAAGGGGCCTTTTGACATTGTGGGAGCTCATGGAACTAAAATCCATTTTGACAGAGTGAGGCCACATGGAACCTATGGTTCCTTGTTACACTGCAGATCCAAGGAGACCATTGTGGCACTGAGAAATCTCATGGAACCAAAAGTCCACTGTGACAGAGAAAGGCCTCATGGAACCAAGGGGCCATTGTGACACTGTGGGGCCTCATGGAACCAATGGTCCATTGTTATACTGCAGATCCAAGGAGGCCATGGTGACTCTATGGAACCTCCTGCAATCATGGGTGCATTGTGACACTGCAGAGCCTCACAGAACCAAGGTGACCATGTTATACTACAGAACCTCGTGGAACAAAGGGTCCATGGTGACATTGCAGAACTGTTGCTGAGAGTATGAAAGCTCATGGAATCAGAAGTGCATTTTGACCAAGAGACCATTGTGACACTGTGGAACTTCATGGTACCAAGGGTCCAATTTTGCACTGTGGGGGACCCATGAAACCAAAGTACCATGGAGACATTTCAGGGCCTCATGGAACAATGGAGATTATTATGAAAGAGAATCACAGAATTACCAAGATTGGGAAAGACCTTGGAGATCATCAAGTCAAACCTATGACCTAACATCACCTCATCAACTTCATTATGGCTCTGACACGCCCAGTCTCTTTTTAAATGCCTCCAGGGATGGTGACCCCACTCCTCCCTGGGCAGAAGATTCCAGTACCCAATCACTGCTTCAGTGAAGGTTTTTCTTGGTATCAAACCTATACTACCCCTGGCTCATCTTATGACAGACTCTCATTCTGTCAGTGTTTGTTCAGTACATGAGACTGACACCCACCTGGCTGCAGTCTATTTTCAGGTAGTTGTGGAGAGTCTCACTAGAGGCCGTTGTAGCCATTGGGGTCATTGTAGCACAGCAGGGCCTCATGGAATCAAAGGGAGCACAGGAGCACAGGGAGTGACAGTGTGGGGCTCCATGGGACAAAGGGGCCATTCTGACACTGTAGAACCAAGGAGACCTTTCTTATAATGCCTTAAGTTCTGTGTTTTCTGTTCTGCTTGAGTATACTTTTCTTTTGCTTAGAGTGATGAAGACAAAATAGTCTGATTTCAGCTATTGATTCAAAGACAGTTTCTTAAAACTCCAGGCTCTAAGAATAAACAATGTGAAAGGAGAAGGGCAGGCCAGCCAGAAGATGAGGAGGATGACACCTTACAATTTTAGACTTAATTGAATGGTCGACTCCAAATGGAGTATGCAAATGGACTGAAATCTATAAAAATGGGAAATCATGTAACCAAACCGTCTTTTACTTCCACCTTGGAGTCATTGTCCTGGTTTGAAAGGACAGGTGTCTGCCAGTAAGGGCAGAAGTTTCCCTTTGGAATAGAGACTTTGGTTCCACTCCCCTCCCCCAAGTATTATAATTGTTTGAATCAAGGACTCTGAGGCAGAGATAAGGGGGGGTGGGAATAACAGCTCTTTTACTAATATATCTAACTATACAAACAGAAAACAATAACAGTTAAAATTGCTAACAGAACGAAATAGGTAACTCGGTGTCAGTCCCTTTAGATGCAAGCATGCTGTCTCTGTGCTTAGTCCAGAGCCCGGATCTGCCAAAAAGGCAGGCGGGAAACGAAGGCAGGAAGGAGGGGGGTGGGGCGGCAGCGGCCACGCCGGTCCCGGGTGGGAATGGGCAGGAGCGGCGGCTCCTCGCTCACCGTGTGTGTTTGGGTGATCAGCTGTGTCCGCAGAGGCAGGAGGCTGGAACGGGGCAGATGCAGGGCAGGTGATCGCAGAGGGTCTGGCTCTGCTGTGCTCGGCCGCGTGGCTGAACGATCCCGCGCGTCCTCCTCTCGGCTCGCCGGAAACGCGAGTGCCCTCCCAGAAGCCTCAGAGGCCCCTCCGGGGCCGTCCCCACCCACCCCTTTGTCTGGACCCATCAGGGACCCTGGGTGTAACCTGGCCAGCTCCATTGGCATGATAATGGGAAAAATTCTTTCAATTGACACAGTAACAGAAAAATACTCAACCCCCAACAGTCATCCAGGCAGGGCAGGGGCCACACTGTGGCACTGGTACTGCCAGGGTATGGTCTTTGAAGGCCTCTCAATAAATACCCATTTTATTTCCCTTAACTCTGTGTGATCTCTGTTCCAGCTTTTAATGGCAACAGTTACACTACAGGGCAGGAGAAGGAGACCCTTCTACCATTTTGAGCCCTCATGAAACCAAGGGTCCATTGAGATACTGTGGTATGGGAAATGCAGGCATGGAGAGCTCTCAGGGCCTTCTGCACACAGGCTCAGAGATAGAAATGGATACAAGGTTTGACCTAAGACCTTGGAGAAGGTTTGGAGAATTAGAGCATTGAAGTGAAACAGACATGAAACAAGAATATAAATTTGCCGTTTAAGTAAATACATATTTTAAGCAAACAGAAATATGTATTTTATAAGCAACAGAATATGTAAGGGAAGATAGTAAAATATTTTAAAGTTTAGCTACAGAACCTGTTATAAAGTTAGTTAGATGTTTAAGATGTATCAGTGTAATTTTGTGAAATATTATATGGTTGGTTGAAAAATGGCACATAGCAGCAAAGCCATGGGAAGCGAAGCAATTAATGATGAGTTAGCAAACTTCATAGATTTGGCTAAAAAACTAACATAAGGCATTGCAACTAAGAATGAGGTGGGTTTGTTGGATGGAACACCTTTAATGTCTCACCTTTTTAAGAGACTGATGCAATAAAGCAATAAACTATCTTTTACAATGTCTCTCAGTTGCCCCATCTCTTGTCATATTAATGTCCCGATAGGGATCTTTCAGACACCAGGTCTCCCCTTTAGAAATCAATAGAGATTTAGGGGCATTGGGTCTACCCCATTGAAGTCAATGAGGATTTAGAGCAATCAGGTTTACCCTATTGAAGTCAGTGGGGATTTTGTGGAAATTTGAGGATGAAATGGGGAAATTTGGGTAAAATTCAAGGAAATCTTTGGGCTTAGTTCCAGGAATTTCCAGTCCAGGGTCACGGTGCTGATGCTGTGGAAGTCCTGGATGAATTCCTGGAAGCCAGTCCTGAATCCCTGATTCCTCTCCTGTGGCCCATGCTGGAGCTGTGCCTTCAGGTAAGCCAAAAAATCTCTGTTTTCAGTCCAAAATATGGAAATTCTGAGCCCAGAATTGGGACTTTTAGGACCAAACATTTTGGGACATTGGGTCTACCCTTTGAAGTCAATGGTTATTGAGGGACACCAGATCTACCTCAATGAAATCATTTGGGGATTTAGGGACACCAGGTCTTCCTATTAATAGGGCTTGATGGGGAAGGGTTGCTGGTTGAACTGGGAGCACTGGGAAGGGCTAATGGGAAGCAGTGGGGGAGGAACTGGAACCACTGGGGGGGGAACTGGCAGCATTGTAAGGGAGGAAAGGGGGAGACTGGGCAAACAACTGAGAGCACTGAGAGGGGTTACTGGGAGCACTGGAAGAACTGGAAGGACAAGCTAGTCAAACTGGGAGCTATTCCTGGGAGCACTGGGAGTGGCTAAGTGCGGGGCACTGGAGTTAGTGGGATCACTGGGTCATAAGTGGGACCTCAGGGAGGGATTAGTAGAGATAATTGGGGATACACAGGATTCCTGGTCTACCCTGATTGAGGTCAATGGGTATTTAGGGACACCAGTTTTGAGGTGCCACAGGAGTTTTGGTAGATCCAGGTGTCCAAGGGGTGCTCAGTTGTATCCATGTGGTTTCTGGGGTGATCCAGCATCATTTACAGGTACCCAGGTGTGCCCAGGTGATTTTTGGGGATATCCAAGTGAATTTTGTGTAGTACCCAGGTGTACCCAGGTGATTTTGGGGAGGATCCAGGAGATTCTTGGGAGTACCAAGGTTAACACAGGTGATTTTTGGGGATATTCAGGTGATTTTTGGGGCACTCAAGCGCCCCAAGTCACCCCAACAGGCCATGAGAAGATTATGGCCACCATTGAATCTCTGTCATCATGGACACGGATGACTCTTGCCAGCTGGGAGGTGATTAGGGTGTACTTCAACATTTAGGGGGCACCCCAAAACTCCAGGTGAGGGCCCCAGGGGTGGGAGGGTGACCCGAGTTACCTCAGGAGATGATGTAACACGGGTACACCCAGGCACTTTGGTCTGTGGGGTCAGTGTAGGCAATGCTCTATACCAGCTCCAGCTCTCGGGGGAGAAAACGCAGCACCCTAAAATCTCAGGGACGCAACAGGAGACACCCCAATATCTAAACGGGGGCACCCAGATGTGAAGAAATGCCAGTCTACCCGTTAAAATCAATTGGGATTTTTAGGGAAACCAGGTCTACCCATTCAACCCAACAGAGCCCACCACATCCCAGTTTAGGTGAGGGAAGAAATGGAAATTTTGGGGATTCGGTGAAATTGTGGGTATTTTTACAGGGAATCCCTCATCTTCCTTCAGCCTTTCAGGAGGCAGCACCTCAGCCTTGCCCTTCCCAGCGTTCCTGGCAGGCACCAGCAGCTGCAGGCGGTGCCAGGCTGAGAAGTTGGAGAAGTCACCTCTCATCAGGGCCCCAGCGAAGGCCAGCTCAGCCTTGGTGAGGCACCAGTATAAACCAGTAAGCACTAGGAGCCACCCCTGATCCCATGGCAGCAGCTCCCAGTATAAACCAGTAAGTCCAGGATGACCTGACATCATTCCCAGTAGGTCCCAAGACCCATCCCAGTATAAATCAGTAGCGCCAGCACCCCCAGAAGTTGCTCCCAGTGGGTGCCTAGTGTCCCCAAGCCCCCTCCCACTACAACCCAGTAAAATCCAGAATATCTCAGTATAGTCTAGTCCAAACCAGTCCAAACCAATGCAAACCAGTACAAACCAGGACCACATCACAGTATAAACCAGTATAACCCAGAACAAGTCACAGTTGGCCACCAGGTCCTCCTGGCCAGCAGGGGGCGCTCACTGACAGACAGCAGAAGGGGCCGGGACCCCCCCCCCGCCACTTGCATAACGAAGGGATGAGACCCCCGTTTGATGCAAGCATGAAGCCGATTTATTGATTTCACACATCAATATATATACCTTGTCAACTACAGCTAAAAATAACACAACCACACAGCTGGTGTTTCTAAGTAACATTACTTATCAGAGCTCTGCACAGGCCTGTACAGATCAGCATAGGCACGTACGGTCTTGTATGATTTAGCTAAACAAAGCACACCAAGCACACCTTCTGCTTCCCTATCCAGGTCTCTGCCTCAGCTTTTCAGGGTTTGTGGCATACCAAACTTAGCACATCCACTTCAGTCATGAGATGAGCAGCGCTCTGAGCCCTGCTCTCCAGCTGTATCTCTACACTCACACTCCCCACTCCCTCTCTCTCTCCCAATCCAACCCAGTAACCCCCAGCATCCTATCCTAGTATAACCCAGCAAAACCTAGTATAACCTAAGGCAGTAAAAACAAGTTTCTCTTCTCCCTTTCCTGCTGTGATAATTGATAAAAGTTCTTGTGTTAATCATAGAAAGTGTTTGGAGTTTGTATAAACCAGAATACTTAGGTCTGAAGTGAAGCATGACACTAGATACAGGAAAATATATGATTAAATCATCCTGGTTTAAATCCCTCTGTTATGAATATTATATTTTCTAGGTAAGTTGTATCTACTACCAGCTTGCAAAACCAGACTTTGATAGTCCGATAGATTTTGCAAAGTCAGACATCCTGCCTTTGTTTGTTCAGTGCTGTCTATCTACAAAGAACAGACTTCCCGATTTTTCACCCATTTTATCTACCAAGACCAGATGGTTATCTATGAGACCTGACTATTGCCCAAAGATTTTATGCATGTTTATTTCAATCATCACTGCTTATCTGGCAAAATTATGACAGCAAAAACCCACAAATTATTGATGACAATGAGAGACCATACTATAAAAAGAGACTGTAAACCAAGGTTGCGTGGAGTGAGCAGTGACCCCTCATGTTTCCCCAGCACTGCATTTCTTTGTCTATATAAAATAAAGCAATCTAAATTTTACTGAATATCAAGACTTTTTGTTTCTCACTTACAACACTTAGACTTTTCACTTTGGCTATGGCACCTTCCTCCAAGACAGCCTAGAGCCAGTTTGCAGGTGAGCCCTCCTAGGAATGCTCAAGGGGATCAGCCTGGGTGTAGCACCAGGGCTTCCCCCTATTGCAGCTGGGATGGGATTAATGCTTGAGCCAAGTTGATTTGGGTGGGAGTGTGAGGGGGGCCAGCTTCCAGCCCTGCCAACAGCCTTCAGCAACCACTCTGCCCAGGGCTGGAGCTGGGGCAACCAGGCCAATAAAAACCCCCATGGGGGTAGCAGAGAGGGGGGTCTGACCCCATGCCCCAGTCAGTTTGGTGTGCAGGCAAGGAAGGGTTTGAACTACTCTTCTCCCCTTGTTTGCCTTTGCTTATTAACATTTTTTGGGGCCATGAGGTGTGGAGAAGAGTGGGTTTTCTCCACCACTGGGTGGATTTTTCTTTTGTGTGTCTTGGTTGGGCCTTCCGAGCGCTGCTGCCCTCTTCCACCACCAGTGGCTTCTTTTCCAGCCATGATTTTTTATGCAAGTAACAGGTGCTGGTGTAAGAACAGTGGGTCACACCATGTGCCACTGGGGCAGCCCCCACATGCCCAGGGATGCTGGGGCCAGGCTCTGGGACCAGCAGCATCTTCCTGATAAACTCCATCTGTATACCACAGGAACCCTGTCCTACAGCCCACAGGCATGGTGATAATGCTATCAAAGAGAGGCAGCAACAATCTGGTCCCTGGGCCTCCTGCTGTTCCACCTGATCACAGGGAAACACCTGTTCATGAGGGGCCAGGAGATCATCTGGGGATGAATCTTGTTCCCATGAGGCTCTCTCAAGGTGGATCCTCATCTCTGGGCACAGGGGGGAATACAAGTGCTAGAAGACAGCAGCGGGCTCGTGAGCATCCCGCTCTGGCAGGTGCTGAGGAGCTGGCACATGTCCTGCACTCCTGCTCTCCTCCAAACACAGAATCCATGGGGAAGTTTAGGAACCACCCTGGGCACACCCAGCATGGTCTGGGCATAGGAATTGGGGGGCAACTTCTCTAACTGACCGGTGATTTCTGGTTTCTCTCTTCAGAGTACCAAGATATTATTTAGAGGTGTTTGTCCATGCAACCCTTGGACAGGCCATTCTTAGAAGACCTTTTCTGGTGTCCTTGTCTGCAGGGTGTTTATCTGCCCTCGATGATGGGAGAGATCTGCAGCTGGATCCAGGGGTCTGGCATGTAACAGCTGCACCCATCTCATGGCAATCAGTGGCAAAGCAATCCAGACTGGTTTTGTCCTGCCTGTAGGTCTGAGCAGGGATCATCAGAAAGGAACACACAACTCTTGGGCTGGAGCTGAGCTGGAGACCTGGTGTGGCAAGCACTGGTGGCTACCATCCTCCCTGGGTTTGCTTGTCTGGTTTGTTGATGGCTGGGGCCCTGGGCAGAACACTGACAGCCTGGTCTGGCCTCCATGGAAGGAGAAGGAGCCCCTGGAGAAGCTGTACCAGGTGGGGCTGCTGCTGGATACACCAAGGACAGCCTCAATGACGACAATCTGTTCCTCAGCCTAGCCAGCAGAAGATGATGGACTTGGATTCTGGCACCTTCTTCACAGATAAGCTCCACACCCACTCTGCGGGTGAGTCCACAGCCAGAGGGATGCTCCCAGATCTGGGCACGGCACGGCTTAGCCTGGCACCAAAGGTTCCCCCCTTTGCTGGGGAAGATGCCACAAATCCTTCACTGGGCTGCCAAGCTGCTTTTTGGCTCTGGGCAGCTGATGAGGGGCTGGATGTGCCATGGTTGGCTGCAGGTTGGGCACACGTGCTGCCCTCCTGTTCTGCTGCCCAGGCAGCAATGATGGGCAGCTTTGGACAGCTTTGGGCTCTGCTCTGGGCACGACCAGCATGGCTTGGGCACCACAGGAGCTGGGACAAGAGGGACAGGAGCCTTCAGCTGGCGGGCAGTTTCTGGTTTCTGTCCATGCAGCCGGGCCCTGTGAATGCTGAGGCTGCTCTGGGCAGTGCCAGGGCTCTGCTGGGCTCAGCCCTGGGCACAGCTAGGCCCCCTCTGCCCTCAAATTGCTTTGACAGCTTTGCATCAAATGAGCCCGTTCCGAGCACACTGCCTGAGCTCTCTGCTTTTGCAGGTAAGTGAGACTCTGCTGCAGGCCAAGAGATTGCAGTTAGAGACACACATCCAGCTGGCAAGAACCAGAATTCTCCATGGTCCCAGCTGAATGCCTGGATATCACAGGAAGTTTCTTTGCCCCACTCTTCATTCCTTCTTGGCTGGAATTGTGCAGTTGCACTTTCTTCTACCTCTAGAAGTGCCACAAATGGGCAAAACCTTGCAAATGGGCCATGTTCCTAAGGCATTGCAGTCTGGAGCTGATGGATGGAGAATTGTCCCCTTCTGCACTTCCAAACCAAGCAAAAGGCCATAAGTAACACTCTTTAAGAAACCCCAGACAGTTTCAAAGAGAATGTGAAGCTCATTCACAGGGTGAGAAGGAAGCGAGTCTTCTAAAGGATTTGTGCTGTGACAGAGTTTAGATTGCCAGTCCTGTTTGGAGCTGGCAGGGAACAAAATAATTTCTTCTTGCTTCACACTAGTTTCACCGCAATTTAAAAAAACAATATTGGAAACAACTCCCAAAATCTTTTTTAAAAAGGTTACTGAGGCCAGTAAGGTGCATCAGCTCAGATACAAAGTAAATAAATGAGTTTCATCTTTCAAAAGATCAGTTACTTCGTAATTCAATGTTACAGAAGATTTTTCACTAATAACTTGGGTTTTATTTTTATTTTTCACATTTTATAGAGGATTTTTCTTTCCTTTTTCCTATTTCTTTTCCTTAAAACAGAAAATATGCCATTAAAAAGGAGTGTCCTTGGCTCCTGGTTCCCGTGTAGAGTAGCTCCTTCCCACTGGCTGAGCTGCTCAGGCAGAGCTCAGCAGCTCCTGGCCCTGCAGGGCTGAGGCTTTTTCCCAGTGCTGGGTATAGACTGATGGAGCAGCACTGCTGAACATGGGGACACACAGAGGGAGCAGGAGCAGCTGCCTTTATTCACCTGGAGCTCCAAGGGCCAAACTCTGAGCAGACAGGGCTGGAAGAGACTCGCAGGCTCCTTGTTTGCTGTGCTGCCCGACTTGTGCCAGCCCAGCTCTGTGTGGGGCAGAAGGAGAACAAGGGACAACTCCCTCCCAGCCCAGGGACCCCTCCGGCCCCGGGGCTTGGGACACTGTCAGCACCCACTGTTCCAGCCACTGCTTCTGCTGCCACTGACAGCAATACCCAAACTGTGGCTGATCCCAAGGAAACAGCAGTGCCTGGATCTGATCCCTGACTCTGGGGCAGGGCTGGACAAATGACCCCCACAGCAGCAGCAGCAGCAGCAGCAGCACCAGCAGAAGCAGCACATGGAGCTGACTTTCAGCACAGCCCCTGCCACTATTCCCTCCCGTGTGCAGCAGTGTCACAGCATCCTGGGGCACCTGGGAGCCCCCAGTGCCAGCAGGGGCTGGAGATGGCAGCTCTGGGCTGCTGGAGGTTGTGCAGGGAACAGAGGTGGGGACTCCCTGTCCATGTGGAGCTTCCAGATGGAAAAGGCTGCTGTGAGCAGGCAGCTCCAAGGGCAGATAAAGGAGGGGCTGGAGCCCTTGATCTGTGCCAGTTCCACAGTCCTGGGCAGCAGCCACCAAGCACAGGGGGAACAGAGGGCACAGCAAGAGGGACAAAACCAGTCAAGGTCAGAGACTGGGAAGAGCCTGAGCTGGAAACAGCAGGAACAGCTGCTTCACTGCACCCTTGGAGAAAGCTCTTGGCTTGTTCAAAGTGCTGAAAGGTGTGAAGAGTATAGATGTGACACCAAACAATGCTCCTGTTTTCACAGCATCCCCTCTCAGTGTCCCAGAAGGAATTGGATGAACTGTATTCTTCTCTGCGAGTCGTCTCATCCAGCATGAGCAGAGCACCAGGAGCTAAAGGAGCTGAAGCCTTAGGCCACAAGAGCTGAGCAAGAGGGAGATTTTTGACTTTAGTAGTGCTGCCAACATGGACCTAACTGAGCCCAGCAGATGGAATCCTGGAATTTTCAAATCCTTTCTGTTGATAAAGACCTCTGAGCACATTGAGTCCAGCTGTTCTCCCAGCACTGTCAAGCCCAGCAGTAGAGCACATCCCTGAAATGCCAAGGCCTGGACAACAGGCCCTGAGCCAAAGGTGACCTCTGGATGAACCTTCCAACCAAAGGTTATCTTTGTATCTACTCATTAACAAAATATGAATGGTCATTAGTACTGTCATAGATGTATTCACACATTAGTAAAGCATATATTGACCTATCTGTATTTAGAAACTGGACAAGGCCATGAAGTCCAACAGATGACCTTGTCTGGGGGTGTGTGATCAAAGTCAACCCCCTTGGTTCCTCCTTGAGCCCTGGCCAGGCTTTGGGAGTGACCCAAGAGGACATTGAATCAGAATGATGTAGAGTAAATGACACTGATTGCTAAACTTGGTGTCTGTGTCTCTGCTGCTGACCCTGCCTATTGGTAAAACAAAACTGGTGTGGTCTGGCTAGATCACAACAAAACATTGCTTTTTAAATGTAAATGTAAGAAATCAGTCCTGTGTGAAATTCCCAGGTAGAGGGAAAACCTTCCTCGAATTTGCTGGTCAGAGCATCATGAGAACAGTGGGGAAGTCTGCTGAAAGAAGCTGAACCACTGCATGCATGTAAATAGGGAAAAATGAACTTATGTGTTTGGGATGAGGATGAATTTTATTAATGGGATCTCAAAAACAGCACCAACAGAGAAAATGATTGCTGCCAAAATGCTCCCACATGAAGTGACAGAAAAGGCTTTTAATCTTGAACTTGGATTCGTTTGTGCAAAGGATAGAATAATATTATATTCAGTAATTATATACATATATAATACATATTATATATATATATATATATCTGTAAAATAAAAATTTGATATATATACTTTCACATATATATAAGGACATTGCAAAACAATGCTCCAAATACTAATTTGTTATCTTTGGCTGTTTAGGGATGTAACACTTAGTGCTCTACACAAAATGACTGGCCAGGACCCAAACATCACTGATGAACTCTATGAGATTGTATACAACAAATGAAAGAGGAAGGGATGAAATTGGCTGTTTTAATAGGGTTTGCTGACACTAGGATGTGAAATGTGAAAAATAAAGTGTTCCTGTTCCTGTGAAAAATAAAGTGAGTAAGATGGCTAAGTTTTTCATACAGCAGACCACCCAGAAGCAGCAGCACTGATTGACAGATGAAAGGGTTGTTAAAAGAGCAGTTGAAAAAAAATAGGAGATGGAAATTAATTGCAATGAAAATCCCATCTCACAGATGTGCTCCATACCCTTAACAATGGGCCCAGTGGGAAATTAAAATCCCCAGGATGTGCATGGCTGAACCCGATGTGCAAATACAACCATGGACAGTGACACATGGACTGCCTGGGAAATTATTCCAGGTGTGATGGCCCCTGACAGGGCCACCCCAGAGGCTGCAGGGCTGGACCTTTATGCACTGGAATTAGTTAGGATAAATCAGAAGCAAATGAGAGTTATCAATACCAGAACAGTTATTCAGATTCCTTCAGGATGCTTTTGTTTGATAAATGCTCACTAGAGCTTGGCCTTCAAATGTTCATGTCTTGGGAGGACTAATTGGAGCAGATTATCAAGGAGAAATTAAAATAATTATCTTAAACAATAGTGAACAGTTGGATTATTTAACCCCATATTTAATTGTGGAACAGTAGCACAATTATTGATATTGCAGTTTTTAAAACAATTGTGAAAAAAAGGACATCCACCTCAAATCTCTGCTATTCATGGAGATAAAGGGTTTGGATGCACCAGTCCTAATAACGGAGCCAGAGTGTGGGTGCAGAGGCCAAATGGCCCTCCCAGGCCAGGTGAAGGAACAGCTCTGGGGAAAGACAGCACTGTTCGAATCCTGAATCCTGGGTGAGAAGGATGGGAATATGCCAAGTGTTCTGTGCCAGAACAAGTAGATGTTATGAGATATCGTTTTACAGATCCTGCCAGACCAAATCTCCTTGTTTGTCTCAACAGCTCTTTGGAAAATGCCCTGATCCACAGGGCTCCATGTGAAGGCTGATGTGGCACTGAGGGACTTCCACAGTAATTCCATTCAGGAGCCTGGGTGCCCTCAGGGACTGGGACCAGACACCTCTCCAGCTGGAGGGGAAGAGACTCACCAAGCCTTGTAACCCACAGATAGCACAGTACAGCTGAACAGAAAAGGACCTTGGGGACATTATTCTGGAATTAAACAGGTGTCAGCTCTGTGGACAACAGAATTATTGTTCCTAACCAAAATGAGATTGAGGAAAAAAATGAAAAACTGTGTTACTAAACTACTATTGATGCCTGTAAATCGTATCTTGATAGTCAGCCAGAATCACTGTTTGCAGAAACATCTCTAGAGTTTTACCAAGGATTATTCATGAAAATGTCAAGATCAAAGCAGCCAAAATACTCAGTCTAACAAATTCCTGGATATGTTCACAACCAGAGGAAAATCAAGGCAAGCCATGGTTTGCCATGTTTGTAATGGTTTACTTTTTTAAAATGAGCCCCGTGGTGCATTTGGTGCTGAGCCCTTGAACCTCAGGGCCTGAGAGGAGATTGCACAAACCTTTCCAGGAGTCCAAGGCAGAAGAAAAACCCAAAGTGTTTCAAAGCATTAATGGGTTGAACTGAGGCCCCTCCCCAACACAGGCTCCTCATGGACCCCTCAGAGAAGAGAATGGGAGGTCATGATTGCACAAAAACTTCTCAGAGACGCAGAGAAGAAAGGAAAAAGGAAAGTACCTTAAAAAAACTGAAGTACCTTGAAGTATTAATGAGCCCAGTGGGTGTTGTTACTGAGCCTCCAGGGCCATTCCTGACCAAGGCTCCACAGGGACTGGTCCCAGCACATCCCTGAGGCCACTGGGATGTGGGGGGGATGCTGAGGGCAGGACAAGAGGTGACAGTGCCCAGCCTTGCTGGGGCTGTGCCAGGAGGCCCCAGTGGCTCAGGACAAGGTGTCTCCTCACAGCCCTTGGTGGCACAGACCCTGCTGTGCCCCAGGGCACCAAGACTTGGCTTCTCTTTGTCCTCACCTCTCCTCTCTGCCTCCAGTTCTCTGCTCTGATTGTGACTTGGGGACATTTCTCACTCATGTTCCACCCTGGGAACCATTAAAACTTGAAGAAACTTTGGAGTTTGATTCTCACTTGGAGTTCTTGAGAGGTTTCCTAACAAACCATGGCTCTGCCTTGATTTCCCTCTGGTCTGGTGTAGTTCATTAGGAATATTTCCTATTATAGTTATGGAAAAACACTTCCAAGTGTTTCTTAAAAATATCCATTCCTATTTTAAAGGATGGATTTTATTGCTGTTCTCTTTAAGCAGAGGTGATTGCAGCATTCTGTGATTGATATTGATCCAGAGTTTCTCCTCAGGAGGTCTGGCCTGCTCAGAGAAGCTGTGCCTTGAGGTCTGACCCAGTGTGGACAACCTTGCTCCACATTCCCTAACCCCATCCTGTCTGCCCTCACTCACCTGGGACCTGCTTTACTTGGACAGTTGTCTGCTCTCAGGGAAAGAGGAGTTTTGACTTTTTGTTAATTTTGATGCAATCTAAAACTCTCAATTTTCCCTATGGAAAACACACACACTTCTCAGGTGTGTGCCAGCCCAAGGTGCCACCAAGGAGGTTCAGGCCAGGGATCGGGGCCTCAGGGGTTGTGCCTGGAGCCGGCGCCATCTTTCCTGGGTGCCTCAAACTCCCATCATGCCCCGCGGCCCCATAGAGCCCCATTGGAGCTGGGACTACAATACCCATCATGCCCCGTGGCCTCATAGAGCCCCATTGGAGCCGGGACTACAATACCCATCACTCCCCGAGCTCCACAAAACACCGGTATTTTCCCCCCCTGGATGTCCTCCAGGATCCCCAAGTGTACCCTCAGCACCCATTTGGGACCCTCCTCAAACCATCCCCGAATCCCCAGAACGCTCCCAACCCCACAGATGCCCATTACAGCCACTTCTGGGAATTCATCTCCTGCCATCCCCCATGACCTCAGAGCACCTCATAACCCAGTCAGTCGTCTAAAATTCCTACTGTGCCCCATGCCCTAAAGAGCCCGGTTAGAGCTCCCCAAGATCCCTCCAAGCTCTCCTGAATCGTACACGTTCCCCTCTGAGGACCTCAATTTGCTGTTCAGAGGCAAAAGTGTCCCCATAGGGCCCTCCTGAACCCCAAACTCTCGGCAAGAGGCAGTTCCGGGATTACAGCACCCATCATGCTCCACGGTTCCAGTAACACGCCATTCCAGCTGAGACTCCATCCCCCATCATGCCCCATGACTCACAAAGAGACATTGCAGTTGCGCCTGGAGCTCCCATGATGCTCTGCAGCCCCTTTACACCCTACTATACCCGCGCCTACAACTCCCATCATCCCCCACGCTCTAGAGAGCCCTTACAGAGCTTCTCCAGTGCCAGTCCGGATCCCGAAGAGTCCCAGATTCTCTTCCGTGACCTCCAAGTGCCTCCCTGGACCCCCAAGTGCCCCTCTGAAGCCCAGACTTCCTTCTAAATTTTTTCTCCAGACCCAATACTGCCCCAAATGTGCCCCAGAAAGGTCTCCCTGGACCCAGAAGTTCCCAACTTGACCCTGTCTGAAAAAAAGCTGATAATAAAGATGATAAAAAGATTACAAATATTATGAATTATCCTAAAGAGGGAGAAATAAATTATTTATAGGATTTGTCTTACTTAGAAACAATGACCAATTACTTAGAAACAATGACCAATTTGGTTGCTAATATTATGAAGTTTATTAATATAATTATAAAAATGAGGTTTAAATGTATAGAATAGTAATATTATATCTCATAAAAATAAATTTTTATTATTTAATAACATTTTTTTTAAAAGATAAATTTATGAGGTTTTTTTAATATTTTTGGTTGCCAGTCCCAGGTGGGAGATATCAAGAGTTGGTGCTGTTGGCGTGAGGAGCAGGTTGTCCAACTGGGTCAGTCTGCAAGGGGCTCATTCTTCTCTGTGCCCAGAGCTCCTAAGCAGACATTCAGCACCAAGATCACCTGTGGAAAGCTTCTATCAGCTCCTCTCTGAAATGAAAAATAGAAAAACATTCCCTTGAGGAAAATAAAGTCATGAGATGCACTTTGAAGTCTTCCTCCTTAACAGATCTCCTAACTGACTCCAAGCAGCTGCACAAGCCCTGGAGACTTGATTACAAATAGAGAGAGAAAATGAGCTCCTGAAAACTTTCTGTATTTTAATGATCCCCATGGTGAATTTGGGGCTGAGTCCAGGACCCTCAGGCACTGAGAGAAAGTTGAAGATAGCTTCAGCTCCAGGAGTCAGAAGCAAAACTCCAAGTCCCTTGGAGCATCAGTGGCCCCACTGAGGGCAGGGACTGCCAAAGGCTCCCCAGGGACTGGTGATAGCAGATCCTTGAGAGCAGGATTGCAGGAGCCAAAGGCTGTGAGCAGAAACTGCAATGCTGAGCAAGGCCTGGGCTGGTTGGAGGCAGCAGAAAGGCCAAGGGCTGAGCCCAGGCCTGGCCCAGCAGGGCCTGTCCCTCACGGGTGGCTCGGGGCTGTTCCTGGGGCACTGGGATGGGAGGAGCAGCAAGGACAAATGGCATCACCCTGTGTGACACTCCAGATGCTCATGGAACCAAGGGCCAGAGTGACACTGTGGGGCCTCATGGAAACAAGGGGCCATTATGAGCCTGCAAGGCTGTAACCCCCAGAACACTGAAATGCTGGGGGTGACCAAAGGTTCCTTTACTCGAACTTGTTTCACAGGAGAAACCCCAGCCAGATATTTTCAAGGGCTAAAACTGACACAAATTTTACTGACAAAGTATAGAAAATGAAGGAACTCTTGGAAAGAATTAATAAAACATCCAATTCAACATAAAACACTTGTCATTGCAGGAACTTCATTAACTTAACCCATTTAACCTTAGAAACCCTTAAACACTTCAGTTGTTGCGATACCCAAAACTGGTGCATATAAAGAGCATTAGGAGAGGAGAGAGACAGAAAGACAGAATTTCTATAGAAAGACACACACATGACTACCAACACCTGGGGTTCCAGTGTGGGTGAGACACAGACCCCCAGCAGAAGGCAGGGTACAGATCATGGGCTCAGTGCCTGCTCTATGTTTTAAGACTCTGGGCCTTCGTGGGACTTTCCCCCATGTGGGACTTGAGATTGCTGGGGCAATCAGAGCCTGGGTCAGCACCAGTCCACTGTGTGACTGACTGACAGCTCATCCCGAAGTGTCTGGGACATTGATCTCATCCAGCCTCTGACAGCGACCATGGTGACACTGAGGAACCTCAGGGAACCATGGGTCAGTTGTGACAATGCAGGTTCAGGGACACCATGGAGACACCATGGAACCTCATGGAATCAAAGAGACCATTGTGACACACTGGTGCCTCATGGAATCAGGGTGACTATTGTGACACTCAGGACCCCTATGGAATCAAGGGTCAGTGATGAAGCTGTGGGATCTGTAGAATGAAGGAGCAGAGAACCATTGACACAAGAACCATTGTGACACAGCGGGGCCACATGGAGCCCAGAGGCCTGGCGACACTTCCAGACCTTTTGGAGGCAAGGGGCCACTGCGACACTACAGAAGCAAGGAGAATATTGTCACAGGGAGAATATTGTGACACTACGGAGACTCATGGAATTAAGGAGACCATTGTGACACTGTGGGGTCTCATGGAACCAAGGGAACATGGAACAGGTCTGGCTGGCTGGGCCTCCTGGGGGCCACCTCACAGGTCTGGCTGACCTTGGCATGTTGAGGGCCACTGCTTATCTGCCCTTGAAGCAGATGTGGCTCTGGGTTTTCCTTCTTGAGAACTGTCCTTCTCCTTCTGGTGCCCATGGCCAGAATTGGGATTCCTCTGCCAAATTTCCTTATGTGTAAAGATTATTCCCAGATGAAATCTGCCAGGACAAACGGATCTGGCTGCCTCGGCCACCCAGGGCCACCTCTCTTCTGCCTTTGAAACACGGGGATCATGCACTTTCTTTCTCATGGGAAGAAACCATCCATCTCAACCAGACACTCATGGTCAAAATATGGAATCTGACTCCAGAATTCCTTGTTTCGCAAAGACAGCTCCTGGACAAAAGCTGACAGGACTGAAAAGTTTGGTGGCTTTGGCTACCTGATGGTTGGCTCCCATGTACCTCTGAAAAACTGGGGCTTTCTTTCCTAATGAAAAGAACTTCTTCCTGTCTAGGAGCCCATGGTCAAAACTGATATTCCACTTCCGGAATGCCTTTGTTCAAGGATAGCCCCCAGATGAAAGGTGCCAGGAGAGACAGGTCAGGCCGGCTTGGTCCATGGGTGGCCACTTCTTATCTTCTTCCAAAGCACTTGGGATTCACTCCTTTTTTTCCTATAAGAAGAGACCATCCAACTTTACCAGGTGCCCATGGCAAAAAATTGGGATTTGACCTCCAAAACTTCATTCATCCAACAATTACTCCCAAGTGAAAGCTGCCAGGACACACAAATCTGGCTGCCCTTGGCCTCTTGTGGCTACCCTATGGCCTCTCACCTGCTTTTGAAACACTGGGGCTCAGTGCTTTCTTTCCAATGGAAAGGAACTGCCCTTCTTGTCAAGGTGTTGTGGTCAAAATTGAGATTCCTCTTCCCAAATTCCATATATCCAAGGATTCCTCTGTAACAAAAGCTGTCAGGACAAACAGGTTTGGCTGGCTTGGCCTCCTAGGAGCCACCTCTGCTCTCTTCTGCTTTTGAAACACTTGGGCTCTGTGCTTTCCTCCCTAAGGAAAAGAACCAATCTTCTTATCTATTCAGAAATCGCCAAAATTTGGATTCCACCTCCAAAATTCCTATGTCCAAGGGTTGTTTTGACACAAAAGGACAGAGAGCTCTGGCTGGCCTTGGCCTCTGATCCTACCTTTCATTTGCCCCTGAAACACTGGTGTTCTGTGTTTTCCTCCCTATGGAAAAGAACCATCTTCTTGACCAGGTGTTAATTTCTGAAATTGGGATTCCATCTCAAAAATTCTGCATTTGAGGGTTGTCCCCAGGCAAAATCTGCCAGTACCGCCAAGTCTGGCTGGCCTTGGTCTCTGCTGACTGCCCCTGCAACACTGGACTCGGTTCTTTCCTTCCTATGGAGATCACTGAGACACTGTGGGGACCTCATGAAACCAAAGGGATCATTGTGACACCACTGGAGCCCATGAAACCAAAGGGCCATGGTAACACAGCAGGGCTTTGTGGAACCAAGAGGCCATTATGGCTTTGTGGGGCCTTTTGGAATCATGGAGACAATCAAGAACCTTCAGGGCCATGTATAACCCAGGGGGCATTATGGCACCTCCGGGTCTCATGGAAGCCAGGGACCATTGGGACATTGTGGGGCCCCATGGAACTGAGGGAACATGGAACAGGTCTTCCTGATCTTGGAATGCCAAGGGCTGCCTGTTGTCAGCTCCTGGAGCACACAGGCTCTGTGCTTTCCTTGCTATGCAACAGAACTGTCCCTGTTATCAAATGCCCATTGGCAGAACTGGTACAGTATCTAAAACATTTCCTATATGCAAGGGTATCTCCCAGAACAAAACCTTCCAGCTCTGGCAGGCCTTGGCTTCTGATGGTCAGCTCACATCAGTCATTGAAACAGTGGGGGCTCTATTCCTTCCTTCATATTGAGAAGAACCAGCCTTCTTGTCCAGGGATCATGGCCAAAATTAGAACTTGGACTTCCAAATTCCATATATCCAAGGATTTCCCCCAGACAAAAGTAGCCAAGACATGTGAGAGTCTTTGTCGGGGGATGGTCGTCAGGACAAACTCAGGTGCTCTCTATAAGCTGGTCTTGAAGTTTGAGGTTTATTGTAAAGGGCGTAGGCGTGCAGGATCCTTCTGTGAGCTGCCAGCCGCAGCTCAGAGCAGGACGGAGACAGGGGATAAGAGAGTAAGACCAAGAGAGTGGTGGAAGAAGTAAGAGAGAGAAATAAGAGAGCGATTTTCCTGTTTACAATGCAATAAATCTTCTATGTTGAATATTCTCATTTCCACTAACCAATCTAACATAAGATACAAACCCTATAGCATTTCCATGCAGCCTGTATAAATTACACATTGCCATAATGTGTTATATTTTACACCCTAAAAACTAATCTCTGGACCCTTGCAGGGTCTTCTCTGACCTTTGGACCTGCTCTCCAGCAGAAGGCATTGTTCTATCAAGAGGTGATTACTTTTGGCTGGCCATCCTATTTATCTTCTAGTTATTTACTAACTAAGGTTTGGTATCTCAAAGATGGCTTTCATTTCAATATCACTTGTGGTTTCTATATTCTCAAAATCTTTTGCTAAGCACACATATTTATAAGGTTTTCCTGATTCTTCATTCCCAACAAAGATAAACAGGGCAGGCTGGTCTTGTGCCTCTGGTGATATTCTTAGACTATGAGCAGAATGTTCTCATTTAAAAACACCTTGGAGAAGGCAAAGAGATCTCACAAGATGGAATTACAAGGCTTTGGGAAGATGGCCAATATATAGGGGAAAAGGAACTCTGTGCTCAGTGGGTGTAGACTGAGAACAGCAGAGGAGAGCCCTGGGTCACAATGAAGTGTGGTTCAGAGATGTTGGACATAGTAGAGAAGAGCCAGAGAAAGAAAGAATTAATGCCAAGTGCAGGTGGGGAGACCCAGTCTGAACACAAGGAGAAAGGAATTTCTGTCCCAGGGCAGGGCTGTGGGGCAACACATCCCCCAGAAGGTGTCTGGAGCAGCCCAAGGCTTTGTGTAGCCAGGCAGAGGCAGGCAGGATGCAGAGCTGTCAGCAAAGGAAGGGGCCAGCAAGGTGGGGCAGCCAGGGGATGACGCAGCCTGCAGGGACAGAGGCGCAGGGCATGGACACCGTAGGACAGCCTGGGCTGCAGAGGGCACAGGGATGGGCAGCAGCTGAAAGGCCCTGCCAGAGCCAACTGCTGCAGCACTTGGGCCATGGCTGCTGGCCCTGGGCCTGAGGCCAGCAGGGGACAAGTGAGCCTTGCTGTGCTGGGGCCTCATTGCCTCCTTGTCCCTGCTCAGCAGCCTGGCAGTGGCCGCCCCATGGTCCTGCCCTTGGCATTGCACATCCCCAGAACCCAGTGGCCTGGGAAGAGCCCTGAGCAATGAGGGAGGGACAGGATCTGCCTTGCCAGGGGCTGGGGCTCAGCCATAGCCCTTTGCATTCCTGAAACTCGTCCAGGTTTGCTCAGCATCAGAGCCACCTTTACATTTCTTGTTCCTACCTGTCACCAGTGCCTCCATTATTCTGCTCTAACTGGTACCTTGGGGCACTTTATCCATCCTGTCTCTCAGTGAGACCCATTAAAAGTTCAAGAAACTTTAAAGTTTCAATTTAATTTTGAGTTCTTGAGAGGATTTTTGAAACAATATTCTCACTAGGACTGAATCTAATTTAAAAAAAACAAACTCCTGAGAGGGTCATCAAAGTCGTTGTGTTGTGTCTCCTGGCACAGAGGGAGATAATAGCAATCAGGAAAAGCTTCAAAAAGACATTTCTGCTGAGGAGCAGTTTCTCTCCCAGCCCAGCAGGGCACAGGGCACTGCCTGCAGGCACTGAGGGGACAGGAGACAGGCACAGACAGACTAAAGGCGATCAGGATTGGGAAGACATTGAGCTGAGACTTCACTTGGGGAAACATCTTCACAGCCCTGGACGTGGTGAGTCTGTGGGTGTAGGACAATGTCCCCTGTGCTCCTGGAGGGATCTCCTGGAACCAGCACAGCCCACAGCCTGGGGGATGTGTCAGGAGGACGCTCCCTGATACTCTGAGGAAGAGGAGGAGGAGGATGTGCTGCAGAGCAGGACTGCCCTGGGCACTGTCAGAGGGACAGGGCAGGATGGCTCCTGCTGCCAGGGATGGCTGCAGGAGCTGAAGCTGGGGCTGCAGCCAGGGCTGCCCAGGGCTGTCCTGCAGAGCACCTCCTGCAGCCCTCAGGGCTCTTGGCCAGCCCAGGGCATGTGCCACCTGCCAGGGGCAGCTCTCAGCCTGCCTGGCTGCTCCCCATGCACTGTGGGGAGAAGTTGGATGTGGAAGGAGCCACCCCCATCATGGCAGATTCATCCTGCTGTGCAGACAGTGCTGCATGGCCAGGGCTGGTCTCAGCTTTCTCCTCAAGGCAAGGGAAAGGGGCTGTCAGGTGTGTCTGTGTCACTGAGACTCCTGCACTGTCCCACTGGGCATCAGCAGGTCTGCCTCACATCTCCCTCACAAAGTGCCTCCTCACCCTCCTCTGCCTCCAGACAGCAGCAGCAGCACCTTGCCTTGCAGCATCTCAGTTTGTGTGAGCTGCCCTTCAGGCCCTGCTGGTAGGGAGATGTCCCTGGGCAGTACCCTGTACTGGAAGGGGCGTGCAGGGCAGAGCTGAGCCCCCAGGGCTCTGTTGGGCTCTGGCAGGGGTACAGCAATAGAGGGATATCAGGCCTTGGATACAGAGAAACAGCTCCTAAAAGGCACAACTCCCGGCAGCAAAGAGCCAAAACAGCCCTGGATATCCTTCTAAGTCTAGCTGCACAGGGAAAGAGTTAAGGGTTTAGGAAAATTGACTTTGAAACTAGAGCCTTCAAAGAATCCACTTTGTTTTTCCAGCACACTGTAATTTTGAACACCATGAAATAGTGGGGGGTGTAATGAGCACAGGGCAGCTGTGTGGGACCAGCAGGTCTGAATGCAATGGGGCACAGGAGCCCTGTTTTCCCTCTAGACACCCCAGTGTTCAGGCTGAGAGCAATGCTGAAGAAGAGGCAGTAACTCAGCAGTGCAAAATTGGTATTAAAAAAAAAAAAATAATACTGAAGTTGCTCCACAGGAAGAGAAGTAGTTTTGAGAGAATTTGCAATATAATTGGACAGGATTGACTCAAGAAAATCTTTTCCAGCTTGTGAGTGTCTTCTCTCAGTGGTCCACCATGCCCATATGGAAGAAATGTCCAACAGCAGCTCCATCAGCCACTTCCTCCTGCTGGCACTGGCAGACACGTGGCAGCTGCAGCTCCTGCACTTCTGCCTCTTCCTGGGAATCTCCCTGGCTGCTCTCCTGGCCAACAGCCTCATCATCAGCGCCGTAGCCTGCGACCACCACCTGCACACCCCCATGTTCTTCTTCCTGCTCAACCTGGCCCTCACTGACCTGGGCTGCATCTGCACCACTGTGCCCAAAGCCATGCACAATTCCCTCTGGGACACCAGGAACATCTCCTACTTGGGATGTGCTGCTCAGGTCTTTTTCTTTATGTTTTTCGTTTCAGCAGAGTACTATCTCCTGACCATCATGTGCTATGACCGCTATGTGTCCATCTGCAAACCCCTGCACTACGGGACCCTCCTGGGCAGCAGAGCTTGTGCCCACATGGCAGCAGCTGCCTGGGCCAGTGGCTTTCTCAATGCTCTGCTGCACACGGCCAATACATTTTCTCTGTCCCTGTGCCAGGGCAATGCATTGGGCCAGTTCTTCTGTGAAATCCCACACATCCTCAAGCTCTCCTGTGCACACTCCCACTTCAGGGAACTTGGGCTTCTTGCTGTTACTGCCTGTTTATCATTTGGTTGTTTTGTATTCATTGTTTTCTCCTATGTGCAGATCTTCAGGGCTGTGCTGAGGATCCCCTCTGAGCAGGGACGGCACAAAGCCTTTTCTACCTGCCTCCCTCACCTGACTGTGGTCTCCCTGTTTATCAGCACTGGCACATTTGCCTACCTTAAGTCTCCCTCCATCTCCTCCCCAACTCTAGATCTGGCCATGTCAGTTCTCTACTCAGTGGTGCCTCCAGCCCTGAACCCCCTCATCTACAGCCTGAGGAACCAGGAGCTCAAGGATGGCTTGAGGAAAATCATCATGAATGCTTCTCAGAAAAAATAAACTCTCATTCTCCTGTATCACTATTATAATATTACTCATTAATGCCCCGTCTATATCCTGTGGTTTTGTTGGTTGTGTTGTTTTTTTTTTTTTTTTTTTTTTTGCTGGCCCAGGTATGACACTTTTTAGAATTTTTTCACAAGAAAATATTTATATTTACCATTTTTAATTCAGTATTTGCATTCCTAGTGGAACCATAAACTATATAATTTTGGAGTTGTACTACATATGTGCTTACAAAAAAATATAGAACTTGGTGTTGCTGTTTTTGCCTGACATCTTTCCTCCTTGGCTTTTCTGCAGGGTTGGTTCCTCTGTGAAGAGCTGGGGTGAAAAGCAAACCCCAGTGCTCCTCACTGCCAGGCATCCCCAGGGCTTCTCCTCCATAACCTCCCCTTCCTTCAGTTCCACACTCCCCTCCAGAGCCCCTGTGTTGTTTTAAGGCCTCAGGGATCTTTTAGCTCAGTCGCAGTCCTGCTGTGTGACTGCAGGCACTGCAGGCAGGGACAGGCCATGGACGCTGCTGGGACAGAGCTGGGCTCTGCAACAGCATTTCCATCATGCAAGGGCATCTCCCCAGTGCAGGGCCTGAAAGCTTCAATCTCCTTCCCAGTTTGCTCTCAAGGATGTTCCCAACAAAGTGCCCTGGAGAGGAGAACAGCAGTGACAGCCAAAGTGTGGCAGTGTTCAGAGTGGGGCTGTCCCAGCAGTGCCCTTGCTAAGCCAGAGCTGCTTCCAGCACTGCCCTCTCACCCCAGGGCACAGAGGTTGTTCTTCCCTCTGTGGAGGGACATCAAGTGACCAGGTCAGGAGTCTGTGTTTGCAGTGCAGGGACATTCCACAGTCCTGAACATCCTGTGTGCGTGTGAGGGGACATAAACCCAGTGAACACAAACACCTTCAGCTGTTCCTGGAGTTTCCAGAGGGTAACATCCCCTGGGAACCCCTGGATGCAGGGCTGGGATGAGCTCCTGTGCCCAGAGCTCCCTGTGTCCATCCCTCTGGCCCTGGGGCACCTTGGGCAGGGACAGGGCAGGGTGACACCTGCAGGGCTGAAGTCCCTGCCAGGCTCTTGCAGTGGCACCAGAGCCCAGGGAGCCCCTGTCCATGCTGCAATGAACTGTCTGTGTGTGTGCCAGGGAAGGACTCGTGTCCCTGGACACTGCTGGGGCTGTGAGCAGGACAAGAGCCCAGATCAGGGGTGGGCACCTGACAGAGCCCTGACATTTCTGGGGGTGCCTATAAGAGCAGAGTTGGGCAAGGCGGCTGTGGTTAAACCCCTCTGGGCATCCAGTGACATCAGAGTGTCTCTGTCACTGTCCCTCCTTACACAGAAAACAGGAGAAAATAAGGTGAACAGTTGTGGGTCACTATAAAGAGAGATTAATGTTTGGGGGACTACAAAGCAAGGGCCAAATGCAGAAGCAAGGAAAACCATGGAGAGACAAGAATTCAGCACAAGAATTCAACACATGTCATAGTTGCTTTGGAAGACAAGTGTATTAATACAGAAAATCCAGAGGTCCTCTTGTCCCCTCATGTCCCTGCTGATCAGGACATCCCATGGAATGGAAGATCCCTTGGGTCAGTCTATCCCAGCTTTCCCATCCCTGTGTCCCCAGGAACACTTTCCCCCCCACCCAGGCCATTGGTTTAGGGGTTGCAGAGATGCCTCATGTGGGGCCAGCCCTGCTCAGGAGCAGCCAAAGCCTTGGGCTGTGACCAAACCCACTCCAGCCACAGGAGCCAAGCACAGAAGGACAGGGGCTACTCTGGGTAAAGGGAACTCCTTCCCAGCCACACCCAGGCCAAGGGGGCTCACAGGGCTCTTGCCACCTTTGTGTTATTCCACAATTCAATGAATCCATTCCTTGGAGAGCTCTTTGAAGACAGAATTGACAGATAGGCAGAGTAGATCTATAGAATGCACCAGTACAAACACAGCAGCTCCTGTGAGCAATGAACCCTCCCAGGGCAGTGCTGTGGCAGGAGAAGCACCCAGGAGGAGGAGGAGGATGAGCTCAGTGCATGTGTGTGTGTCCCAAGGCACACAGGGTGAGGGTGGCAGTGGTCAGGGCAGGGCTATCAGTGGCAGGGCAGATTCAGGAACAGTGAGATGGGAGTGTGCAGCCTGCAGGGACACAGCAGCAGCTGTGGGACAGCACAGGAAAAGCTGTGCTGGACATGGCCAAGGGCCCTGGCAAGGCTGGCAGTGCCCAGGAGAAGCCAAGTCTTGGTTCCCTGGAGCACAGCAGGGTGTGTGCCACCAAGGGCTGTGAGGAGACACCTTGTCCTGAACCTAGAAGTTGTATCAGTTGCAACAATTCCATTAGGTTCAGTGTCACAATGCTCTCCTTGGATCCATGAGGCCCCACAGTGTCACAATGGTTCCTTGGCTCCATTTATCCTACACTGTTACATGAATCCTTAGTTCCATGGTACTGTGAACTGTCACAATGGTCTCCTTGGTTCCATGGTGACACAGTTGCATCAATTTCCATGGTACCACAACTGTTCCTTGGTCCCACAAAGCCCCACAGTGTCACAATGGTCCCTTGTTGCCATGGCACTGTGTAATGTCACAGTTGTCTCCATGATTCCATACTGCCCTGCAGTGTCACAATGCACCATTGGTCAATGAGGCACCAGTGTCACCATGGCCACTTGGTTCCATGGACCCTCACAGTGTCACTGTGGTCCCCTTGGTCCACAAGGCTCTGAAGTTCCACAATGGCTCTTTGGTTCCATGAGGTTTGGTACAGTCACTCCTTGGTTCCACGAGGCCCTGCTGATTCACAGTGCCCATGATCCCATGAGTTTCCATGAAGCCACCACAGTGTCCTTGGATCTGCAGTATCTCAATGATCTCCTTGGTACCATCCTGCCCAAATGTCTCAGTGGCTTTTTGGTTCCAAGAGTTTCCACAGTGCCACAACGGTCTCCTTGGTGCCATGAGGATACAAAAATTCCACATAAACATTGAGCAATGCCTGATTAAGACACCCAAGAACATCTGTCTCCATTCAAATCAAGGGTTAAAGGTGAGAATGGCACCAGCAGCTTCCATCTGCAACAGACACACAGGGAAAGGACAGGGACAGAGACTTCAGCTGAAAGACTCTGTGAATTCACAGAATCACAGAATCACTAGGTAGGAAGAGAACTTCAAGATCAAGACCAACCCCTGCCTAACACCTCCATATGGCACCAATTGTCACACCTAGTCTTTTTTTAAACACAAAGGGATGGTGTCTCCACCAATCCCTGGAGAGACCACTCCAGAATTTTACCACATTTCCTGTAAAAAATATTTTTCCTAATATCCAACCTATATTTCCCTTGGCGCAGCTTAAAACTGTGTCCTCTCATTCTGCCAGTTGCTGCCTGGTGAAAGAGACAAACCCCCACCTGACTAAAACCACGGTTCAGGAAGTTGTAGAGAGTGATAAGGTAACCTCTGAGTCTACTTCTCTCCCGGATAAACAACCCCAGCTTCCTCAGCCACTCCTCACAGGACTCGTGTTCCAGGCCCCTCACCAGCCATGTTGCCCTTGTCTGCACATGCTCCAGCCCCTCCATGTCCTTCCTGAATTGCGGGGTTCAGAACTGGACACAGCACTAAAAGTGCTGCTCAGCACAGGTGAAGAATCACTGCCCTGGTCCTGCTGGTCACACCATTCCTGATCCAGGCCAGGAGCCATTGGCCTTCTTGGCCACCTGGGCACTCTGCTGCCTCATGTCCAGCCTGCTGTCCATCAGTGCCCCCAGGTCCCTTTCTACCTGATCACTGTCCAGCTACTCTGTCCCCAGCGTGGAGCACTGCAGGGGTTGTTGTGGCCAAAAGTGCAGGAGTCAGCACTTGGTCTTGCTAAACCTCACCTTGTTGGATTTGGGCCCTGGATCAGCCTGTCCAGGTCCCTGTGCAGAGCCCTCCTATCCTCCAGCAGATCCACACTCACACCCATCTTGGTGTCATCTGCAAATTTTCTGATGGTGCAATCAATTCCCTCATCCAGATCATCAATGCAAATATTGAAATCCATGCTGGTTGGCTCTGATCCCTCAGCCATCCTGCAGGTGTCCTGTGATGGCACTCAGGGTGATCTGTTCCATCACCTTGCTGGACACTGAGGTCAGGCTGACAGGTCTGGAGTTCCCCAGATCCTCCTTCCAGACCTTCTTGGGGATGGGCTCACATTGGCACCTCCAGTCCCCTGGGACCTCCCTGGTGAGCCAGGACTGATGATAAATGATGGAGAGCAGCTTGGGGAGCTCATCCAGCAGCTCCTCATGCCCCTAAGATGGAACCCATCTGGTCCCAGAGACACCTGTGAGCATCTGAGTGGCTCAGCAGGTCCCCAGCTGCTTCCTCCTGGATTTCAGGGAGTCTGTTCTGCTCCCCTTCCCCATCTACCAGCTCAGGAGATCACTTGTCCTGAGGACAAAATGTCTTATACTTGAAAACTGAGGCAAGGAAGGGGCTAAATTCCTCAGACTTTTCTTCATCGTTGGCAACCATATCTTCCCCCAATAAGGAATGGAGGTTCTCCTTGTCCCTGCTTTTCCTGCTAATGTGATTATAAAATAAGTTTTTCTATCCTTCACAGTCACGGCCAGGCTATATCCTAATTGGGGTTTCACCTCTTATTTTTCTGGATGATCTAACCACATCAATAAACACTTCCTGAGTTGCCAGCCCTTCTGTCCAAAGGTGATACAGCCTCTTTTGTCCTTGAGTTCCTGGAAAAAGCTCCATGCCCAGACAGACCAGTTATTTTCTATTGCTAACTGACTTTTGGCACATGGGACAGGTTGTTTCTGCTCCCTCAAGATTTCTTTCTTGAAGTATTTCCATCCTTCCCGCAATAGTTTCTTTTTAAAGACTGTTTCCCTTAAAAAAATCAGAAGACCTCAGAGTGGCACCTGGGGATCCAGGAGGGCACTTGGAGGTCACAGAGGAGAATCTGGGGCCCTTCAGGGTCCGGGCAGGCACTGGGGGGGTTCTGAAGGGGCTCTCTGGGGCGTGGGGAATGATGGAAGTTGTAGGCGCTGGTATAATATTGTTTAAAGGGGCTGCAGAGCATCATGGGAGCTGTAGGCACTGCTGCAATGACTCCCTGTGAGGCACAGGGCATGATGGGGGATGGAGTCTCAGCTGGAATGGCGTTTTACCAGAACTGTGGAGCATGATGGGTGCTGTAGTCCCAGAAGTAGATCTTGCAGAGAGTTTGGGGTCCGGGAGGGCCCTGCAGGGACACTTTTGCCTCTGAACAGTGACTTGAGGTTCTCAGGGGGGAACAGGTACGGCTTGGGAGAGCTTGGAGGGATCTTGGGGAGCTCTAAACGGGCTCTTCAGAGCTCAGGGCACAGCAGGAATTTTAAGCGACTGACTGGGTTATGAGGTGCTCTGAGCTTGCGGGGGGTATGGCAGGAGATGAATTCCCAGAAGTGCCTGTAATGGATATCTCTGGGGTTGGGAGCATTCAAGGGATTCAGGGACATTTTTGGGAGGTTTCCACATGGGCGCTGAGGGGACACTTGGGGATCCTGGAGGTTCTGGAGAAAATCTATTGAACATGAAGGGGGGGGGAGGGGTGGGGGAAATACCAGGGTTCTGTGGAGCGCGGGGTTTGATGGGTATTGTAGTCCCAGCTCCAATGAGGCTCAGTGGGGCCGCGGGGCATGACGGGAGTTAGAGGCAGAAAGGAAAGATGGCGCCGGCTCCAGGCACAACCCGAGGCCCCGGTCCTCAGCACTGAACCTCCTTGGTAGCACCTTGGGCTGGCACACACCTGGGGAATGTGTCTGTTTTCCATAGGGAAAATTATGAGTTTTAGATTGCATCAAAAATAACAAAAAGGAAAAACTCCTCTTTCCCTGAGAGCAGACAACTATCCAATCAAAGCAGATCCCAGGTGAGTGAGGACAGACAGGATGGGGTTGGGAAAGTGGAGCAAGATTGTCCACACTGGGTCAGACCTCAAGGCACAGCTTCTCTGAGCAGGCCAGGCATCCTGAGGAGAGACCCTGGATCAATATCAGTCAAGGAATGCTGCAATCAGCTCTGCTTTAAAGAGAATAGTTATAAAATCCATCCTTTACAATAGGAACAGATATTTTTAAGAAGCACTTCAAAGTATTTTTCCATAACTATTGTAGGAAACATTTCTAATGGAGTGCACCAGGCCAGAGGGAAATTAAGGCACAACCATGGTTTGTTAGGAAACCTCTCAAGAACTCCAAGTGAGAATCGATCTCCAAAGTTTCTTCAAGTTTTAATGGGTCCCAGGGAGGAACTTGAGTGAGAAAGTGTCCCCAAGCCATGATCAGAGTCGAGAACTGGAGGCAGAGATGACAGGTGGGCACAAAGAGGAGCCAAGTCTTGGTGCCCCGGAGCACAGTAGGGTCAGTGCCACCAAGGGCTCTGAGGAGAATCCTTGTCCTGAGCCACTGGGGCCTCCTGGCACAGCCCCAGCAAGGCTGGGCACTGTCACCCCTTGTGATGCCCTCAGCATCCCCTCACATCCCAGTGGCCTCAGGGATGTGCTGGGACCAGACCCTGGGGAGCCTTGGTCAGGAATGGCCCTGGGAGCTCCTTCATACTCTCAGGGACTGCAGGTTTTTCAAAGGACTTTGAGTTTTGCTTTTGCCTTGGAGTCTCTGAGAGCTTTGTGCAATCATGGCCTCCAGTTATCTGCTTTAATAAGTCTCTTGAGAGCCGTTTTCAGTAGCAGCACTCAGTGGGGCTCAACGCCTTTAGGTGCTTCAGCTTTCAAAGGTTCTTTACTTTTTCCTTTCCACACTGAGTATCTGAGAACAGACAAAATTCAGGCAAAGAGAGGGTCTGAATTTTTTTTTAAGCAATCCAAAATATTTAATGTTCCCCACTGCAAACAGGCACAAGGTTCCACCAAGGAAATTCCTCATCCCCAAGGCAAAGTCCTGCAAGCAATGTTTGACACCTTTGCACTCCTTGGTTCCCTGAGGCCTTGCAGTGTCACAAAGGCCCCTTGGTTCCAGGAGATTCTGAACTGTCACAATGGAGATTTGGGTCCATGAGACCCCATGGTGTTACAATGCTCTTTATGGTTCCATGAGGCCTTGATCTGTCACAATGGACCCTTGGTTCCATGAGGTTCATTGGTGTCACCATGGTCTCCTTGGTTCCATGAGGCATCACGATGTTACAACAGACTCTTGATTCCATGAGGTTCCTGCAGCAGGACTTCCCCTATGGCCCAGCAGAGCTTGTGGGAGTCCAGGGGTTTTCCCTGGCTCCTTTGGGGGTGCAAAAACCCCCCTGGCAGACCCCTCAGAGACCCCCGAGTGCTGCCCAGAAGCTGCAGGGGCTGGATTTGGCTCCTTGGGAGAATCTGCCCACATTGAGAGAAGAGACACAGAAAATAATGATGAGTAGAGTGTAAATTAGAATGTTAGAACGCAGATAAATAGGTTTTCTTGAATGTTTATGATAAGGGACATGTGGCCAAGATGGAGAATTTGCAGGGAGGACACCTTTTCCTCCTTCTTCTCCATGTCATCCATGTTGGGTGACATGTTGGCACTCTTGGATTGGTTGGGGTTTAGGGCTGGACCATTTAATAAAATTGTTTTGTATTGGTAAAATTTTGTAAACGTGTAATGCGTAGTACAAACTATATAAGATAAGCCCTGCCTTCACCAGGCAGATTCCACCATGGATGCCAGGCTGAGCAGACCACTGCTGGCCAGGCAAAGTGTCCCAGAGATAAGAAATAATAAACAGTCCTTGGGAAAAGAGAAAACCGTCTCCAGCAGTCTCTCTTCGGCAGCTTCGGGAGAAAACCAGGGTTTGAACCACCTTCGTGTCCCTCTGGGGTGATCTTGGGGCAAAGGAGAAACCCCAGACTGGGACACCTGGCGTCCCTGGCTGAGCATTGACATCTGGCATCCCCCTGGCTGGGCAGTGACATCTGATGTCTCTGGATGCGCCGCAGCCCACAAAGGTGGGTGTGGACCCCCAGAAGGGCAAGGTCAAGAAGACCCACAGAGATGGAGGAGACCCCCCCAGGCAGAGACATTTGACACGGACCCTGGTGGATCCTTGTAGCCTGCAAAGGCAGGTACAGACCCCCAAAAGACAGAGCTTCAGAAGAGGCAAACTGTTGAAAAGGACTTTGGAGGAGATTTATGGCCCTCTGCCAAGAAAAGCTGAGTTCCAGATGCGAGTCGGAGAGGAGGTGTCCCGGAAAGCCTCACTCCTGTGCACTGCTGGTCGGTATCAGCAACCTCCGAATCGATTTTGGACGAATTGCTTTTGGGTAAGATGGTTCAGAATCACACACATCATAGGATTCCCACCTAGCCATGAGCAGGGGGTGGGAGGTTTATGGCTGCCTTGCTATCAGCAGGAGGAGAAAGCAATTAAAGTTCCTCAGAGACTGGGGAAGGATTCTCACCTAGCTATGATCTGGGGGAGGGAAGTTTATGACTGCCTTGCCAGCAGCAGGTGGTTCAGCAAGGGCCTTGCCAGCAGCAAGGCCGGGGAAAAATTAAGTTAGAAATATTTCCAAGTGAGTTACAGGACATACATTTTTGCTATTTCACCTCTTCAGAAACCCTGACCCCAGAAGGTGGGAGGGCGCTACAGGCGACTCCCCGGACGTGGGGGACAGGGGGGAGGGGGACGGGACCACGAAAAAATGCGGGCTCGGTGCCGCAGGGATGTCCAGGGAGAGGCAACCTGCGGGGACCGGGACGCAGAAGGACAGGACCATGTGGGCGGCTCTCAGCCCAAAGGGGGAGGGATCAGCAGCCTTCACACTGACCGGGACAAAAACAGGAAAAAAGCGCGGGCTCGGTGCATTTAGCTGCAAGGGATGTCCAGGGAGGGGCAACCTGCGGCAGCAGCCGGGACGCAGGAAAGCGAGAATTGCGAAAAGACACAGAGAGACCTGTCTCCAGCTGTCAGAAATGCTGGGGGAGGAGATGAATGTCCTGTTTCAGGGAAACCTGAGTTATCCACGTTAGAACTGGTAAATTCTAATGGGGATAGAAATTTATGCTTTTTAAGTCAAAGGTGAAAAAATTAACAACTTTAAGCAATTGCAGGCAGCTGCCCGGACAGAGCCGGACAGAGCAAACCCAGGCACAGCAGCGTGAGGTCACAGCCCAGACTCACCGAGAGGGGGGGGGAGGCACAGCCACCCTGCTCCAGAGGCTCCAGCAGCACCCCCGCTGCTCCCCCTGTGCCTGCACGGGCCCAGTGCTGCAGACGGGAGGGGGAATGGGGGGTGGAGAGATGCCAAGAGCTGCTTTTTATCTATACTGTAGAGAACAAACAGAACAAGGGAACAGGACAAGAGATTCAGTTTTATTTTCAGTTCTTGTATGTTAAACTAAAGGTGCTTGTTTTTGCATTGTTGTTAAAAAAAATAGCTGAAACTTTAAGAATGGTGAAGGTATTTTAATAGTATTAGGTATTTTAATAATTGAAGGTATAATAAGGTATTTTGTATTTTATTTGAATATATATCATCTATATTTAGTGATTTGTTATTGCTCAGATATGAGTGGACATTTATTTAAATGTCAACATTGAGTTTTAATTTTCCTATAGTTAATTGTTTTAGAGAAGCCAGTTTATAAGTATTTGCAATATTGTCAATATAAATCAATAGATTTTGAGTTGGATTTTAAAATTTAAATTTAGTTTCTGTATTTAATTTTCAAAAGGCTGTAATAAGATTGTATGAATTCTATATCACATGACAATTTTGTTTTCTATTTCGTTGTTTAATCTGAAATCTTTCAACATCTTAAGTAAGTTTTGGAAAGCCTCCAGATGTGTCCTTGAATCAAATGTATGAAGATAATCAGCTAAGCTGTAAACTTAATGTTTGTTTTCTTTCTATTAATTTTCTCTTTTATTTTGGCAGGTCTTTTGTGACCTGGCACTGTGCTATCTTATGGTTTTGAATATTTTGCAAAATTCCATAAAATTATTTGAGCTTCATTTTCAGAACAAATTCCTAGTGTTATGGTTTTCCTGAGTTGCTATCACAGAAGCACTGCAGTGTCTTGCCATGTTCAAAGTATCTTATCCTACAGTTGAATTTTAGAGAAAATGAGTTGCTAGAGGAGTTTGATTTTTGAAATGTTTAATTGTAGCTTTGTTGTTAAGAGTTGTGGGGGTTTTTTTCTTTAATAAGATGTCAGGAGTTCTCTTCCAATTAGAGTTTAGGCTCTGGCCAAGCCTTGATTCTAACTGAAAGAGAAATTGTGAAAACCCAGGTGTTTTCTGCATCAAAATAATATTCCAGTCGTTTGAATTGGCAATTTGACTTTTCAATATAACAGCCAAAGCTGACTTTGAAGTGAATTTGGTGTTCATTTTCTGGAGATGACCATCTAATTCCACACTGAATCAAGGTTTGTCAGCTGTCTGCAGACCCGGAGGTGATGACAGAGTTTTTTTAATTGATGATTATCTAATCTTGTAAATGTATGTCTGTT
This sequence comes from Erithacus rubecula, assembly GCF_903797595.1. Classification (NCBI taxonomy): domain Eukaryota; kingdom Metazoa; phylum Chordata; class Aves; order Passeriformes; family Muscicapidae; genus Erithacus; species Erithacus rubecula. The sequence goes on from NW_027636149.1 coordinate 75,499, forward strand.
GTTTAAAGCATTGTTAATTATTGTATTGTGCTTACTTGCAGAAGATTGTAAACTTTGGGTTTGTTTTTTTTTTTTTTGTTAGATAATAGTTGAAATAATAGTAGAAGGGAAAATTCTCCAGTTTTGATCAAAAATTTAGAGACAGAGAAAGTTGGAAAGCTTTCAAAGTAAACATTTGGGGGAAGGGTTCTGTTTGTGTCTCCACAGAGAGGACGGAGATGGTTGAAGCCTGCAGCAAGATTGAAACACCACAACATATAGCTTCAGTTGTCAAGGAGCAAATGACAGAAGTTCTTCAAGAACAACATGAAAAGGTTTTTGCAAATTTCAAGAAGAGAAAGAATCCATCTAAAGGACAATGCTACGACTGTGGGGCTTTTGGACATTTTGGGAAAAATTGTCCTCAATCCACAAAGACTTCCAAGCTACCAGAACTTTGCCCTAGATGTCGCAGAGGAAGACATCTGGCAAGTAAATGTTATTCTCTGACGGACATGGACAGAAAACCATTACCACTGCCAAAAAACACGAAGTGCAGGACCATCTTGTGTGACGCCAGAAATGATGGCAGTGCAACAAGGAACAGCAACACCGGCACAGACAATACAGTTGTTGGGGAACATCAATCTGACTCCCTCAGCAGGGCGTTAGGGGACATCCCCTGTGACAGGGATTTGCTGCCACCAGGAACACAGTACATCCTGTCAGCTTCAAAAGTGACTTGTTTTTTTAAATGAAGTATCTGCATCTATACGTACAGGATTCAAAGCACCGTGCCGAAAGAGACAAGATTTTTTGATAATAGGCAGAGACCGGTGCAGCATTTTTGGACTGACAATATATCCTACTGTTGTTTCCGCAGACTGCTTCGAAGAGCTGACAATTTTAGCAAGGGCTCTTCGACCCCCATTGACAATTCCACAAAATACTCAACTGGCAAAAGCGATAGCTCTGCCATCGTATCCATTGGAGCATCAAGCAATGCCGGCGATGGGCGAAGGGCATCCACACTACACTGACCATGTCGAAGTACACGCATTATGGTTGAAGTACATAACCCGTGAACAGCCAACTATTACTTGGGACTTGATATACCATAACAGGAAAACAACCATCACAGGGATGGTGAACACCGGACGTGACAGTGATTTCATATATTTTCTGACCTCGAGAATGGAACTTGATTACACCTTTGGACCAAATCACAGGCATTGGAGGAGGTTCTGTATGCCTCCAAAGCAAAAATTCAATGACATTCACAGGACCCGGACAGAAGACAGCTATCACTCATGTAAAAGCCATTCACTGTATGGGGAAGAGATCTCCTTTCACAGTGGAACATGTACCTGACAATGGATTTTTAGTAGGACTCACTGCGGCACTCGCCACTCCAAAATTGACATGGAAAACTGATACGCCTCGTTGGGTAGATCAGTGGGCCTTGGAGAAGAAGAAGCTGAGTGCATTGAAAACCTTGGTGAAAGAACAACTAGAAAAAGGACACATAAAACCGACAAACAGCCCGTGGAATTTTCCAGTGTTTGTCATCCGAAAGAAGTTTTCTGGATCATGGAGATTACTTCACGACCTCAGAAAATTGAAGGAAATAGTGGAGGAGATGGGACCTCTTCAGCAAGGACTTCCATCACTCACAATGATTCCCAGAGACTGGCCTCTTGTTATTATTGACCTCAAAGATTGCTTTTTCAGTATTCCACTTCATGAAGACGATGCTTACCAGATGGCATTTTCTGTTCCAAGTTTGAACAGAGAAGAGCCGATGAAGAGGCATCATTGGGTTGTTTTATCCCAAGGCCTCAAGGACTCGCCAACAATTTGTCAATGGTATGTGGCACAAACTTTGGCTCCAGCAAGACACAAATATCCCAAAACAAGAACTGTACACTATGTAGACGATTTGCTGATTGCTGCATCAACAGACCAAGAACTACAAGAAGTCTGTGCTTGTGTGATCGAAGAAATGCAAAAAGCAGGACTCCCAAGTCAGCACTTCAAAGATTCAAGAAATCGCACCCTGGAAATACCTTGGATGGAAAATCACCGGACAGACAATCAAACCTCAAAAATTAAAGATCAGCTCAAAAGTCAACAATTTCCAAGACCTGCAGCAACTCCTTGGAGAGATCAACTGGACGAGATCGATTTTGGGAATCACAAATGAAGACCTTTTATCTTTGTTCGATCTTCTGAAAGGAGACGACAACATCAAATCCCCCAGGACTCTTACACCAGAAGCACAAGCAAGCTTGCAAAAAGTTGCAGAAATGATACAAGACAGACAAGCACACCGAAATGTGGACTCTTTACCATTCCATTTAGCAGTGTTGGGAGAAGAAACACAGCTATATGGTTTGATTTTTCAGTGGGAAGAATACAAAAAAGACCCTCTTTTAATTATAGAATGGGTTTTCCTATCTTACAGATCTTCAAGTACAATTCTTACAGATTTAGAAATGACAGCACAAGTGATAATAAAGGGAAGAACAAGGTTGATGACAATGATGGGCAGGGACTTTTCAATGAACAATGCAGCAAGGACTGCAGATTTCTACAATACCAATGAATCAAAAAATAGATGAGGCAGCAGTTTGGCCTCAATTTCAACAAGTAACACCTTTGAACAGACAAATTCCTATAGAGACCTGCAACAGCAGCTCAAGATACTTTAGTTGATTAGACAAATATTCAAATGGACTTGACAAGAAGCAGAGAATGTCCTGCAATTGGGACTGGTGAAATAGCCATGCCAGTGAATTATGACCCACAAGGACTAAACCAAAGATGGCAAAAATTAAATCATGATATAGTTAAAAATTTTATTAAGGCAATTAGAGATTATGGACTGGGATCTTCATATTTTAAACAGTTTTTAAAAGGTATTCTCAATGAATATGACTTGACTTCATGTGACATGAAATCTCTTGTGTCATTGATACTTACTGACACACAAGGACTTATGTGGGAGCGCAGATGGAGAAGAGCTTTGAAGGAGCTGCAAAAGAAATACCAAGGTGGTGCTCATGCTAACCTCACCATGGCAGAATTAGCAGGAGACCCTTCTCACAATGATCCAGTACAACAAGCTGCCAAGATTCCAAGGGGAGTGTTGGCAGACATAAGGAAAAAGGATGGGAACTTCTCTTCAAACAAGATTTAAAAGACTTAAGGACTGACAGTGAAAAATGATTGTTTATATGCTGTTGTATCTTATTTTTTGTCAACTGTATTAGGTGAAAAAGAGGATTTACCAGTGATGCAGCCAAGGGAGAGTGTTTGGGAAAATTTAGCATGGACAGTGGGGTTGGAAACAATTTGTTTGAGGCATTCCAAGCAGAAAAGCCATTTTCAACATGTCTGGTGGGATTGCCAGTGAAAGAATGGCCCATTCCGGAGGGCATCCCTTCATGGGTGATATGAGTTATGACAACTCCTGTGAATGGATGGCATTTGTGGGTTCAATTTCTCCCTGTGGCTGTTCTCAAACCAAAAGAATTAGAAATTTTTGGTTCAACAATGGATTTTGGAATTGTATGTGATGTTTTAGGGGTGAAAAAGAATCAAACAATGGATGTTACTCCGAATTAGAATGTATATAGCAATTATATTGTAGTCTCAAACAAACCATCCTTCCGAAATCTAGAACAGTTATTGTGCCTGGATGGTCTGTTTGACCTTTTTTGATCTTTTACCTTTATAAAAAGAAATTTTGAAAGTAGGTTTTTATATACTAGTAGAGCTTGTTACTATTCTCATTGCTTTGCCATGCATCATCCCATGCACTCGGCGCGCTTTGAACAAAGCTGTGAAAAGGGCTCTGGACAAAACCGTGAAGGAGGTCTTTTTGGTGCAAACAGAAGGGGGAGATATGGGAGTCCAGGGTTTTTCCCTGGCTCCTTTGGGGGTGCAAAAACCCCCCTGGCAGACCCCTCAGAGACCCCTGAGTGCTGCCCAGAAGCTGCAGGGGCTGGATTTGGCTCCTTGGGAGAATCTGCCCACATTGAGAGAAGAGACACAGAAAATAATGATGAGTAGAGTGTAAATTAGAATGTTAGAATGTAGATAAATAGGTTTTCTTGAATGTTTATGATACGGGACACGTGGCCAAGATGGAGAATTTGGGGGGTGGACACCTTTTCCTCCTTCTTCTCAATGTCATCCATGTTGGGTGGCACATTGGCACTCTTGGATTGGTTGGGGTCAGGGCTGGACCATTTAATAAAATTGTATTGTATTGGTAAAATTTTGTAAACATGTAATGCGTAGTACTAACTATATAAGATAAGCCCTGCCTTCACCAGGCAGATTCCATCATGGATGCCAGGCTGAGCAGACCGCTGCTGGCCAGGCAAAGTGTCCCAGAGATAAGAGATAATAAACAGTCCTTGGGAAAAGAGAAAACCGTCTCCAGAAGTCTCTCTTCGGCGGCTTCGGGGGAAACCAGAGTTTGAACAACCCTTCGTGTCCATCTGGGGTGATCTCGGGGAAAAGGAGGAACGCCAGACTGGGACAGCGACGGACCCCAGGTCTACCTCCCTCTGAGACAACAGGTCCTCGCACTTAGTCATAGTGCGGCGGACACAGGGTCGACCCGGCTCCGGGGCCGGCGGGCCGCCAAGCAGGGCGCCGCTGAGTCGAGGCGACCGGTTGCAGGGGCAATGGGTCTGCCTTTCTGCGAGGAGGGTGGCAGACACCGGGTCTACCCGGCTCCGGGGTTGGCGGGCCGCCAGGGAGGGCGCCCCCTAGACGGCCTGTTGCAGGGACCAAGGGTCAGACTCACTCTGGGGAGGGCAGCGGACACGGGGTCGACCCGGCTACGAGGCCAGCAAGCCGTGGGGGAGAGCGCCGCCGAGTAGAGGCGGCCGGTCGCAGGGGCAACGGGTCTGCCTCGTTCCGAGGAGGGCGGCGGACACCGGGTCTACCCGGCTCCGGGGCCGGCGTGCCGCCAGGGAGAGCGCCGCAGAGGAGAGGCAGCCGGTCGCAGCGACAGCAGGTCTGCCTTGCTCCGGGGAGGGTGGTGGACACCAGGTCTACCCGGCTCTGCGACAACAGGTCTACCTCACTCCGGGGCCGGCGGTGGACACCAGGTCTACCTCGCTCCGGGAGAACAGGTCTACCTCGCTCTTAGTCTTATTGCGGGGGACACCGGGTCGCCGCGGCTCTGGAGCTGGTGGCATGCCAGGGTGGGCGCCGCCGAGTCGGCCGGTCGCGGGGGCAACGGGTCTGCCTTGCTCCGGGGAGGGTGGCGGACAATGGGTCGACCCAGCTGCGGGGCCGGAGGGCCGCCGGGTATGGCGCCGCCGAGTCGAGGCTGCCGGTCACGAGGACAACGGGTCTGCTTTGGTCCAGGGAGGGTGGCGGACACTGGGTCGACCCGGCTTCGGGGCCGGCGGGCCGCCGGGGAGGGGGCCGCAGAGTCGGCCGGTCGCGAGGGCAACAGGTCTACCTAGCTCCGGGGCCGGCGGCGGACACCAGGTCTACCCGGCTCCGAGACAACAGATCTACCTTGCTCCGGGGCCGGCGGCGGACCCCAGGTCTACCTTGCTCCGAGACCACAGGTCCTCACACTTAGTCTTAGTGCGGCGGACAACGGGTCGACTTGGCTCTGGGGCCAACGGCCCGCCAGGGTGGGCGCCGCTGAGTCGGCCGGTCGCGGGGACCAAGGGTCAGACTACCTCTGGGGAGGGCGGCGGACACTGGGTCGACGTGGCTATGGGGCCGGCAAGTCGTGGGGGAGGGCGCCGCCAAGTCGAGGCAGCCGGTCGCAGGGGCAACGGCTCTGCCTCGCTCCGAGGAGGGCGGCAGACACCGGGTCTACCCGGCTCCGGTGTCAGCGGGCCGCCGAAGAGGGCGCCCCTAGGCGGCCGATCGCGAGGGCAACGGTTCTGCCGCGCTCCGGGGAGGGCGTCGGACACCAGGTCTACCCGGCTCCGGGGCCGGCGGGCCGCCGGGGAGGGCGCCGCTGAGTCGGCCGGTCGCAGGGCAATGGGTCTTCCTCGCTCTGGGGATGGCGGCGGACATCGGGTCTACCTGGCTCCGGGGCCAGTAAGCCACCGGTGAGGGCGCCGCCGAGTCGGCTGGTCGCGGGGACAACGGGTCTGCCTCGCTCTGGGTAGGGCGGCGGACACCTCATCTACCTCGCTTTGGGACAACAGTTCTTCCTCGCACTTAGTCTTATTGTGGCGGACACTGGGTCTACCCGGCTCCAGGGCCGGTAGGCGTCCAGGGAGGTCGCCGCCGAGTCGCCAGGTCGCGGGGGCAACATGTCTCCTTTGCTGTTGGGATGGCGGCAGACACCGGGTCTACCCGGCTCCGGATCCGGCAGGCCTCTGGGGAGGGCGGCAGACACCGAGTCAACCCGGCTCCGTGGTCGGCAAGCCGCCAGGTAGGGCGCCCCCTAGATGGCTTGTCGTGGGGGCAACGGGTCTGCCTCGCTCCGAGGAGGGCGGCAGACACCGGGTCTACCCAGCTCTGGGGCCGGCGGGCTGCTGGGTAGGGCGCCGCCAAGTCGGCTGGTTGCGTGGGCCACGGGTCTGCCTTGCTCCGCGGAGGGCAGCGGACACCAAGTCTACCCGACTCCGGGGCCGGCGGGGCACCGGGGGAGGGCGCCGCCGAGTCGAGGCGGCCGGCCACTTGGGCAACAGGTCTGCCTCCCTCCGGAAATGGCGGTGGACACCGGGTCTACCCGTCTCCGGAGCCAGCGTGCCGCCCGGGAGAGCGCCACCGAGGCGAGGCGGCCGGTTGCGGGGACAACGGGTCTGCCTCGTTTAGGGGAGGGCGGCGGACACCGAATCGTCCTAGTCCCGGGGCCGGCGGGCCACCAAGGAGGGCGCTGCCGAGTCGATGTGGCTGCTCGCCGGTGCAACGGGTCTGCCTCGCTCCGGGAGGGTGGGGGGCATAGGGTCGACCCCGCTCCGGGGCCGGCGGGCCGCCGGGGAGGGCGCCGCCAAGTCGAGGCGGCCGATCGCGGGGGCAGCGGGTCTGCATTGCTCCGGGGAGGGCGGCAGACACCGGGTCTACCTGGCTCCGGTGTCGGCGGGCTGCCGAAGAGGGCGACCCCTAGGCGGCCGATCGCGGGGGCAACGGGTCTGCCGCGCTCCAGGGAGGGCGTCGGACACCAGGTCAGCCTGGCTCCGGGGCCAGCGGGCCGCCATGGAGGGCGCCGCCGAGTCAGACGGTTGCGGGGGCAATGGGTCTACCTCGCTCCAGGGAGGGCGACGGACACCAAGTCGACCCGGCTCCAGAGCCCGCGGGCCGCCAGGGAGGGCACCGCGGAGTCGGCTGGTCACGAGGGCAACAGGTCTACTTCGCTCCGGGCCCGGCATCGGACACAAGGTCTACCCGGCTCCGGGACAACAGGTTTATTTTGCTTCGGGGCCGGCGTCGAACACCAGGTCTACCTCGCTCCGGGACAACAGGTCCTCGCACTTAGTCTTATTGTGGCGCACACCGGGTCTATCCAACTCTGGGGTCGGCAGCCCGCCAGGGTGGGCGCCGCCGAGTCGGCCAGTCGCGGGGGCAACAGGTCTGCCTTGCTCTGGGGAGGGCGGCGGGCAACGGGTCGACCCAGCTCCGGGGCCAGAGGGCCGCCGGGTATGGCGCTGCCGATTCGAGGCGGCCGGTCGCAGGGGCAACGAGTCTGCCTCGCTCCGGGGAGGGCGGCGGACACCGGGTCGACCCCGCTCCAGGGCCGGCGGACTGCCGGGGAGGGCGTCGCCGAGTCGGCCAGTCGCGGGGGCAACATGTCTACCTAGCTCTGGGGCCGATGGCAGACACCAGGTCTACCCGGCTCCGGGACAACAGGTCTACCTCGCTCTGGGAAGGGCGCTGGACATTGGGTCGACCAGACTCCGGGGCCGACGTGCAGTCGGGGAGGGCGCCACCGAGTCGAGGCGGCCAATCGTGGGAGGGCGACGGGTCAGCCTCACTACGGGGAGGGCGGCGGACACCGGGTCGACCCGGACCCAGGGCCGGCGTGCCGCCGTGGAGGGTACCGCCGAGTCGGGTCGCAACCGGTCTTCCTCGCTCCGGGAAGAGCGGCGGACATCGGGTCGGCCCGGCTCCGGGGCTGGCGTGCCGTCGGAGAGGTCGCTGCAGAGTCGAGGCGGCCGGTCGCGGGGGCGGCGGGTTTGCCTCGCTACAGGGAAGGCGGAGAACACAGGGTCGACCTGACTACGGGACGTGCGTGCCGCCGGTGAAGGCGCCACCGAGTCGAGGCGGCCGGTCACAGGAGGCGACTGGTCTGCCTCGCTATGGGGAGGGTGGCGGACACTGGGTCGACCTGGCTCCGGAGCGGGTGTGACGCTGGGGAGGGCGCCGCCAAGTCGAGGCGGCCGGTCGCAGGGGCAACAGGTCTACCTCGCTCTAGGGTTGGCGGCGGACACCAGGTCTACCCAGCTCCGGGACAACAGGTCTACCTCGCTCCGGGGAGGGCGGCAGACACCAGGTCGATTGGACTCCGGGGCCGACGTGTCGTCAGGGAGGGCGCCGCCGAGTCGAGGCGGCCGGTCGCGGGGGGCGACGGGTCAGCCTCGCAACGGGGAGGGCAGCGGACACCGGGTAGACCCAAACCCAAGGCCGGCATGCCGCCGTAAAGGGTGCCGCCGAGTCGAGGCGGCCGGTCGCGGGATGCAATGGGTCTTGCTTGCTCCAGAGAGTGCGGCGGACACTGGGTTGAACCGGGTTCGGGACAACAGGCCTACTTCTCTCCGGGGATGGCGGCGGACACCAGGTCGAACCGGCTCCAAGGCAAGGGTGCCGCCGGATATTACGCCACCGAGTCGAGGAGGCCAGTTGTGGGCGCAACGGGTCTATGCAGCTCCGGGGCCGGCGGCGGACACCAGGTCTATCCGGCTCCGGAACAACAGGTCAACCTCACTCCGGGGCCGGCAGCGGACATCAGTTCTATCCGGCTCCGGGACAACAGGTCTACCTCCCTCCGGGGAGGGCGGCGGACACCGGATCGACCTGACTCCAGGGACGGCATACCGCCGTAGAGGGCGCCGCCGAGTCGAGGAGGCCGGTCACAGGGTTCGACATGTCTGCCTTGCTACGGGGAGGGCGGCAGACACCGAGTCGACCTGGCTCCAGGGCCGTTGTGCCGCCGGGGAGGGCGCCGCCGAATCAGCCGGTCACAAGGGCAACTGCTCTACCACGCTTCGAGGCTGGCGGCGGACACCAGGTCTACCCGGCACTGGAACAACAGGTCTACCTCTCTCTGGGGCCGGCGGCGGAAATCAAATCTCCCCGGCTCCGGGACAACAGGTCTACCTCCCTCCAGGGAGGGCGGCGGACACCGGGTCGACCCGGATCTGGGGCCAGGGTGCCGCCGGAGAGGACGCCACCGAGTAGAGGTGGCCGGTCGCGGCTGCAACGGGTGTACCTCACTCTGGGAGGGCAGCGGACACCGGGTCGACCCGACTCCAGGGCTGGCGTGCCGCCGGGGAGGGCTCCGCCAAGTCGAGGCGACTGGTCGACGGGGACAACAAGTCTTTATCGCTCCTGGCATGGCGGCGGACATTGGGTCGACCAGGCTCCGGGGCCGGCGTGCTGCCGGGGAGGGCGTCACCGAGTCGGCCGTTCGCAAGGGCAACGGGTCTACCACGCTTCGAGGCTGGCGGCAGACACCAGGTCTACCCGGCACCGGAACAACAGGTCTACCTCTCTCCGGGGAGGGCGGTGGACACCGGGTCGACCCGGATCCAAGGCCAGGGTGCGGCCGGGGAGGGCGCAGCAGAGTCAAGGCGGCCGTTCGCGGGGGCAACAGGTCTACCTCACTCCAGGACCGGCGGTGAAAAAAAGTCTACCTGGCTCCAGGACAACAAGTCTACCATGCTCCGGGGAGGGCGGTGGACATCGGGTCATCCTGGCTCCAGGGCGGGCGTGATGCCAAGGAGGGTGCCGCTGAGTTGAGGCGGCCGGTCTCAGGGGCAACGGGTTTACCTCGCTCCAAGGCCGGAGGCGGACATCAGGTCTACCCGGTTCCAGGACAACGGGTCTTCCTCGCTCCGGGGAGGGTGGCGGACATCGGGTCGACCCGGCTCCATTGCTGGCGTGCCGTCGGGAGGGCGCCGCAGAGTCAAGGCGGCTGGTCACGGGGGCGACGTGTTTGCCTCGCTATGGGGTGGGAGGCGTACACCGGGTCGGCCAGGCACCGGGGCGTGCGTGCTGCCGGGAATGGCGCGGCAGAGTCGAGGCGGCCAGTCGCGGGGGCAACGGGTTTACCTAGCTCCATGGCCAGCGGCTGACACCAGGTCTACCAGGCTCCAGGACAACAGGTCTTCCTCGCTCCGGGGAGGGCGACAGACACCGGGTCGACACGACTCCGGGGCCGTCGTGCTGGCTGGGAAGGCGCCGCCGAGTCGAGGCGGCCGGTCGCGGGGCCAACGTGTCTGCCTCGCTACAGGGAGGGCGGCGGCCATAGGGTCGACCCGACTGCGGGGCCGGCGTACCGCCGTAGAGGGCGCCGCCGAGTCGAGGCAGCCGGTTGCGGGTGCAACAGGTCTGCCTCGCTCCGGGGAGGGTGGCGGACACCAAGTCGACCCGGCTCCAGGGTTGGCGTGCCACCTGGGAAAGCGCCGTTGAGTCGAGGTGGACGGCTGACGGGGGCAACAAGTCTGCATTGCTCCAGGCATGGTAGCGGACATTGGGTCAACGTGGCTTCAGGGCCAGCATGGCGCCAGGGAGGCCGCCGCCGAGTCGAGGCGACCGGTCGCGTGGTCACCGTTTCTGCCTCGCTACAGGGAGGGCGGCGGACAGCGGGTCGACCTGACTCCGGAACCGGCGTGCCGCCGTAGCGGGCACCACCGAGTCGAGGCATCCGGTCGCGAGGGGTAACGGGTCTGCCTCGCCACCGAGTCGAGGAGGCCAATTGTGGGCGCAACGGGTCTACGCAGCTCCGGGGCCGGCGGCGGACACCAGGTCTACCCGGCTCCGGAACAACAGGTCTACCTCGCTCCGGGGCCGGCAGCGGACATCAGTTCTACCCGGCTCTGGGACAACAGGTCTACCTCCCTCCGGGGAGGGCGGTGGACACCGGATCGACCTGACTCCGGGGACGGCATACCGCCGTAGAGGGCGTCGCTGAGTCGAGGCGGTCAGTTGCGGGGGCAACGGGTCTGCCTCGCTCCGGGGTGGGCGGCGGACACCGGGTTGACCTGGCTCCGGGGTCGGCGTACCGCTGGGGAGGGCGCCGCCGAGTCGAGGCGGCTGGTCGCGGGGGCAACGAATCTGACTCGCTCCGGGCAGGGCGGCGGACACCGGGTCGACCCGGCTCCTAGGCCGGCGTGCCAACGAGGAGGGCGCCGCCGAGTCGGCCGGTCGCAAGGGCAACAGGTCTACCACGCTTCGAGGTTGGCGGCAGATACCAGGTCTACCCGGCACCGGAACAACAGGTCTACCTCGCTCTGGGGCCGGCGTTGGACACCAGGTCTACTCGGCTCAGGAACAACAGGTCTACCTCGCTCCGGGGCCGGCGGCGACCATCAGGTTTACCCGGCTCCGGGACAACAGGTCTACTTCGCTCCGGGGAGGGCGGTGGACACCAGGTCAAACCGGCTCCGGGGCCAGGGTGCCGCCGGAGACTACGCCGCCGAGTCGAGGCGGCCGGGCGTGAGGGCAACGTGTCTGCCTCGCTCAGGGTGGGCGGAGGACACCGGGTCGGCCCGACTTCGGGGCCAGCGTTCCGGCTGGGAGGGCGCCGCCGAGTCGAGGCGGCCGGTCGCAAAAGGCAACGGGTCTCCCTCACTACGGGGAGGGCGGCGGACACTGGGTCGATCTGACTTCGGGGCCGGAATGCCGCCGTAGATGGCGCCGCCGAGTCGAGGGGGCCGGTCGCGGGGGGCGACAGGTCTGCCTCGCTATGGGGAGAGCAACCGACACCGGGTCGACCCGGCTCCAAGGCCAGGGTGCCGCCAGAGAGGACGCCGCCGTGTTGAGGCGGCCGGTCGCGAGGGGCAACGGGTCTGCCTCGCTCCGGGGAGGGCGGCAGACACCGGGTCGACCCGGCTCCGGAGCGGGTGTGACTCTGGAAAGGGCGCCGCCAAGTCGAGGCGGCCGGTCGCGGCGGCAACAGGTCTACCTCACTCCAGGGTTGGCGGAGAACACCAGGTCTACTGAGCTCCAGGACAACAGGTCTACCTCGCTCCGGGGAAGGTGGCGGACACCGGGTCGACCCGGCTCCGGGTGCGGCGTGCCGCAGTGGAGGGCTCCGCCTAGCCGAGTCGGCCGGTCGCAAGGGCAACAGGTCTACCACGCTTCGAGGTTGGCGGCAGATACCAGGTCTACCCGGCACCGGAACAACAGGTCTACCTCGCTCTGGGGCCGGCGTTGGACACCAGGTCTACTCGGCTCTGGAACAACAGGTCTACCTCGCTCTGGGGCCAGCGGCGACCATCAGGTTTACCCGGCTCCGGGACAACAGATCTACTTCGCTCCGGGGAGGGCGGCGGGCACTGGGTTGACCCGGCTCCAGGGCGGGCGTGTCGCCGTGGAGGGCGCCGCCGAGTCGAGGCGATTGGTCGCAGGGGGTTCAACAGGTCTACCTCGCTCCGTGGCCGGCGGCGGACATCAGGTCTACCCGGCTCCGGGACAACAGGCCTACTTCTCTCCGGGGAGGGCGGTGGACACCAGGTCGAACCGGCTCCGGGGACAGCGTGCCGCCGTGGAGGGTGCCGCTGAGCTGAGGCAGCCGGTCGGGGGCGGCAACAGGTTTACCTCGCTCCGGGGCCAGCGGCAGACATCGGGTCGGCCCGGCTCCGGGGCTGGTGTGCCGCCGGGGAGGGCGCTGCCGAGTCAAGGAAACCGGTTGCGTGGGCAACGTGTCTGCCTCGCTTCGAGGAGTGCGGCAGACACCGGGTCTACCCAGCTCTGGGGCCGTCGTGCCGCCGGTGATGCCGCCGTCGAGGCGAGTCGGCCGGTCGCGGGGGCAACAGGTCTGCCTCGCTCCGGTGAGGGCGGCGGACACCGGGTCTACCTGGCTCAGGGGACGGTGTGCTGCAGGTGAGACCGCCGCCGAGGCGAGTCGGCCGGTCGCGGGGACAATGTGTCTGCCTCTCTTCGGGGAGGGCAGCAGACATCAGGTCTACCTGGCTCTGGGGTCGGCGGGCTGCTAGGGAGGCCACTGCCGAGTCGAGGCGGCCGGTCGTGGGGGCAACAATTCTGCCTCGCTCCGGGTAGGGCAGTCAACACCGGGTCTAGCCGGCTTCTGGGCCGGCGGGCTGCCGGGGAGGGCGCCGCGGAGTTGGACAGTGGTGGGGTCAACAATTCTACCTCGCACCGGGGCCGGCGGCGGACATCAGGTCTACCCGGCTCTGGGAAAACAGGTCTACCTCGCACTTAGTCTTATTGCGGCGAACAACGGGTCGACCCGGCTCTGGGGCCGGCGGGCTGCCAGGGAGGGCGCCGCGGAGTCGGCCAGTCACGGGGTCAAAAAGTCTACCTCGCTCCGGGGCCGGCGGCGAACACCAGGGCTACCCGACTCTGGGGCTTGGCGCCGCCAAGGCGAGTCCGCCGGTTGCAGGGACAATGTGTCTTCCTCGCTCTGGGAAGAGCAGCAGACACCGGGTCGACCCGGCTCTGGGGCCAGCGACCCGCCAGCTTGTGCGCCGCCGAGTCGGCTGGTCGCAAGGACCAAGGGTCTGCCTTGCTCTGGGGAGGGCGGTAGACACTGGGTCGACCCAGCTCGGGGGTCGGCGGGCCGTTAGGGAGGGCGCCGCCGAGTCGAGTCACCCGGTCGCGAGGGCAACGGGTCTGCCTCGCTTCGTGGAGTGCGGGAGAAACCGGGTCTACCCGGCTCTGAGGTCGGCGGGCCGCTGGGGAGGGCACCACCAAGTCGAGGCGGCCTGTCGCGGGGGAACAAGTCTTCCTCGCTCCGGGAAGGGCAGCCGACACCGAGTCTAGCCGGCTCCGGGGCCGGCGTGCCGCCGGCGACAACGCTGCCGAGGCGTGTTGGCCAGTCACGGGGACAACGGGACTGCCTCGCTCCGGGAAGGGCGGCGGACACCGGGTCTAATGGGCACTGGGGCCGGCGGGCCACTGGGGAGGGTGCTGCCGCTTTGAGGCGGCCGGTCGCCAGTGCAACGGGTCTCCCTTGCTCCGGGGAGGTCATCAGAAACCGGGTCGCCCTGGCTCCGGGGCCGGCGAGCCGCCGAGGAGGGCGCCGCGGAGTCGGCCAGTTGCGGGGTCAACAAGTCTACCTCGCTCCGGGGCCGGCGGCGAACACCAGGTCTACCTGGCTTCAGGAAAACAGGTCTACCTTGCTCCGGGGCCGGCGGCAGACACCAGGTCTACCTCGCTCCGGGAAAACAAGTCTGCCTTGAACTTAGTTTTATTGTGGCGAACAACATGTCGACCCAGCTCAGGGGCTGGTGGGCCCCCAAGGAGGGCGCCGCGAAGTCGGCCAGTCGCGGGGTCAACAAGTCTACCTCGCTCCGGGGCCGGCGGCGGACACCAGGTCTACCCGGCTCCGGGGCCGGCAGCCGCCGGCCTGTCGCGGGGACAACGGGTGTGCCTCGTTTGGGGAAGGGGGGCAGACACCGGGTCCACCCGGCTCCGGGGCAGGCGGACCGCCGGAAAGGGTGTCGCCGAGTCAAGCCGGCCGGTCACAAGGATAACAGGTCTGCCTCGCTCCGGGAAGAGCGGCGGACACCGGGTCGACCAGGCTCTGGGGCCAGCGGCCCGCCAGGGTGGGCGCCGCCGAGTCGGCCAATCACGGGGACCACGGTTCTGCCTCGCTCTGTGGAGGGCAGCGGACACCTGGTCAACCCATCGCCGGGTAGGCGGGCAGCCGGAGAGTGCCCCGCCAAGTTGAGGTGGCCGGTTGCTGGGGCAACGGGTCTGCCTCGCTTCGGGTAGGGCAGCGGACACCGGGTCTACCTGGCTGCGGGTCAACAGGTCTACCACGATCTGGGGCCGGCGGCGGACACCAGGTCTACCTTGCTCCGGGACATCACGTCTACCTCGCACTTAGTCTTATTGCGGGGGACACCGGGTCGACCTGGCTCTGGGGCTGGCGGCATGCCATGATGGGCTTTGCTGAGTCGTCCGGTCGCGGGGACACCGGGTCTACCCGGCTCCGGGGCAGGCGGGCTGCCGGAAAGGGCGCCGCCGAGGCGAGCCGGCCGGTCGCGGGGGAAACAGGTCTGCCTCGCTCCGGGAAGTGCGGCAGACATTGGGTCGACCTGGCTCTGTGGCCGGCGGGCCGCCAGGGTGGGCACCACCGAGTCGACCAATCACAAGGA
The DNA here is from genome assembly GCF_903797595.1 of Erithacus rubecula. NCBI lineage: Eukaryota > Metazoa > Chordata > Aves > Passeriformes > Muscicapidae > Erithacus > Erithacus rubecula. The sequence goes on from NW_027636149.1 coordinate 90,756, forward strand.
CTACGGGTCTGCCTCGCTCTGGGGAGGGCGGCGGACACTGGATCGACCCATCTCCGGGGCCGGCAGGCTGTCAGGGAGGGAGGCACCGAGTCAACGTGGCCGGTCACGGGAGCAACGGGTCTGCCTCGCTCCGGGTAGGGTGGCGGACACCGGGTCTAGCCGACTCCGGGGCCGGTGGGCCATCAGAGAGGGCGCCGCCGAGTTGGCCGTTCGCGGGGGCAATGAGTCTGCCTCGCTCCGGGTAGGGCAGCCGACACCGGGTCTAGCCGGCTCTGGGGCCGGCCTGCCGCCAGGGAGTCCGCCGCCGAGGCGAGTCAGCTGGTGACGGGGACAACGGGTCTGCCTCGCTCTGGGGAGGGTGGCGGACACCAGGTCTACCCGGCTTCGGGAAAACAGGTCTACCTTGCTCCGGGGCCGGCGGCGGACACCAGGTCTACCTCGCTCCGGGAAAAGAGGTCTGCCTTGCACTTAGCTTTATTGCGGCGAACAACCGGTCGACACGGCTCATGGGCCGGCAGGGCCCAAAGGAGGGCGCTGCGGAGTCGGCCGGCAGCGGGGTGAACAAGTTTACCTCTCTCCGGTGCTGGCAGCGGACACCGAGTCTACCCGGCTCCGGGGCAGGCGGGCCATCGGAAAGGGCGCTGCCGAGTAGACCAATCACGAGGACCACGGGTCTCCCTCACTCTGGGGAGGGCGGCGGACACTGGGTCGACCCAGCTCCGGGGCCGGCGGGCTGTCAGGGAGGGCGCCGCCGAGTCAAGGCCGCCGGTCGCGGGAGCAATGGTTCTGCCTCGCTCCGAAGCATGCGTAAGACACCGGGTCTACCCGTCTCTGGGGTCGGCGGGCCGCTGGGGAGGCCACCTCCGAGTCGAGGCGGCCGGTCGCGGGGGCAAAAAGTCTGCCTCGCTCCCGGTAGGGCAGCCGATACCGGGACTAGCCGGCTCCGGGGCCGGCCTGCCGCCAGGGAGGCCGCCACCGAGGCAAGTCGGACGGTCGCCGGGAGCAATGGGTCTGCCTCGCTCCGAGGAGTGCGGTAGACACCGGGTCTACCTGGCTCTGGGGTCGGCAAGCTGCTGGGTAGGGCGCCGCCTAGTGGAGGCGGCCGGTCGCGGGGGCAACGGGTCTGCGTCGCTCCGGGTAGGGTGGCGGACACCGGGTCTAGCCGACTCCGGGGCCCGCGGGCCGTCACGGAGGGCGCTGACGAGTCGAGGCGGCCGGTCGCGAAAGCAACGGTTCTGCCTCGCTCCGAGGAGAGCGGCAGACACCGGGTCTAGACGGCTCAAAGGACGGCGTGCCGCTGGGGAGGCCGCCGCCGAGGCAAGTTGGCCGGTCACCGGGAGCAATGGGTCTGCCTCGTTCCGAGGAGTGTGGCAGCCACCGGGTCTACCCGGCTCTGGGACCAGCGAGCAGCTGGAGAGGGCACCGCCGAGTCAAGGGGGCCGGACGCGCGGGCAACGGGTCTGCCTCGCTCCAGGTAGGGCGGCCGACACCAGGTCTAGACAGCTCCGGGGATGGTGTGCCGCCGGGGAGGCCGACGCCGAGGCGGTCAGTCGCGGGGACCACGAGTCTGCCTCGCTCCAGGTAGGGCGGCCGACACCGGGTCTACCCGGCTCCGGGGCCGGCAGGCCGCCGGGGAGGGCGCCGCCAAGTCGAGGCAGCCGGTCGCGTTGTCAACGGGTCTGCCATGCTCCGGGGAGGGCGGCGGACACCGGGTCTACCCGGCTCCGGGGTCAGTGGGCTGCCTGGGAGGCCACCGCCGAGGCGGTCGGTCGCAGGGTTAGCGGATCTGCCTCGCTCCGGGGAGGTCGGCTGACATCGGGTCTACCCGGCTCCGGGGCCGGCGGACCATCGGGGAGGGCGCAGACGAGTCAGACGGTCGCGGGGTCAACGGGTCTGCGTCGCTTCGGGGAGGGTGGCTGACACAGGGTCTACCCAGCATCGAGGCCGGCGGGCCACCGGGGAGGACGCTACCGAGTCGAGGCGGACGGTCGCGGGGCCAACGGATCTGCCTCGCTCTGGGGAGGGTGGCGGACACCGGGTCAACCTGGCTTCGGGGCCTGCGGGTCGCCAGGGAGGGCGCCGCCGATTCTAGGCGTCCGGTCGCAGGGGCAGCAAGTCTGCCTTGCTCCGTGTAGGGCGGCGGACACCTGGTCTACCGAGCTCCGGGGTCAGCGTGACGCCTGGGAAAGCGCCGCCATGGCAAGGCAGCCGCTCACGGGGACAACGGGTCTGCCTCGCACCGGGGAGGGCAGCGGTTACCGGGTCGACCCGGCTCTAGGGTAACGGGCCCCCAAGTCGATGCGGCCGGTCGCCGGTACAACGGGTCTGCTTTGCTCTGGGGAGGGCAGAGGACACCAGGTCGACCCAGCTCCGGGGCTGGCGGGCTGACAAGGAGGGCGCCGCGTAGTCGGCCGGTCGCAGGGGCAAGAGGTCTACTTCGCTCCGAGGCCGGCGGCGGACACCAGCTCTACCCGGCTCTGGGACAAAAGGTCTACCTCGCTCCGGAGCTGGTGGAGGACACCAGGTCTACCTCGCTCCGGGACAACAGGTCTACCTCGCACTTAGTCTTATTGCGGCGGACACCGGGTCTACCAGGCTCCGGGGCCGGCGGGTCGCCGGGGAGGCCCCCGCCGAGGCTGCGGGCGCAGGGACAATGGTTCTGCCTCGGTCTGATGAGGGCGGCGGACACCAGGTCTACCCAGCTCCGGGGCCGGCATGCCGCCTGGGAGAGCGCCGCCGAGGCGAGGCGGCCGGTCGTGGGGACAACGGGTCTACCTTGCTCCGGGGCCGATGGCGGACACCAGGTCTACCCGGATCCGGGACAACAGGTCTTCCTTGCTCCGGGGCCGGTGGCGGACACCAGGTCTACCTTGCTCCGGGACAACAGGTCTACCTCGCACTTGGTCTTATTGCGGCGGACACCGATTCGACCCGGCACTGGAGACAGCGGCCCGCCAGGTTCTGCGCCGCCAAGTCCACCGGTCGCGGGGAAAACGGGTCTGCCTCGCTCCGTGGAGGGCGGCAGACACCGGGTCTACCCGGCTCCAGGGTCAGGAGGACCTCTGATATGGCGCCCCCTAGGCGGCCGGTCGCAAAGGCAATGGGTCTACCTCGCTCCGGGGAGGGCGGCGAACACCGGGTCTACCCGACTCCGGGGCCAGCGGGCCGCCGGGGAGGGCGCCGCCAAGTCGGCCGGTCGCGGGGCAACGAATCTGCCTCACTCCGGGGAGGGCAGCAGACACCGGATCTACCCGGGTCCGTGGTCGACAGGCTGCCGGGGAGGGCGCACTCTAGGCAGCCGGACGCAAGGTCAACGGGTCTGCCTCGCTCAGTGGAGCGCCACAGAAACTGGGTCGTCCTGGCTCTGGGTCCGGGGAGCCGCCAGGCAGGGCGCCGCCGAGTCAATGCGGCTGGTCGCCAGTGCAACGGGTCTGCCTTGCTCCGGGGAGGGCGGCGGACAACAGGTCGACCCAGATCCGGGGATGGCAGGGTGCCTGGGAGGGCGCCGCCGAGTTGAGGCGGACGGTCGCGGGGACCACGGGTCGACCTCGCCCTAGGGAGGGTGGTGGACACCGGGTCGACCCGGCTTTGGGGCCGGTGAGCCGTCGGGGAGGGCGCCGCCAAGTCGAGGCGGTCAGTCGCAAGCACAACGGGTCTGCCTTGCTCCGAGAACGGCGGCAGACACAGGGTCTACCCGGTTCCGAGGTCGGCAGGCCACCGGGGAGGGCTCCCCCTAGGGGGGCCGGCACGGGGAAACGGGTCTGCCTCGCTACGGGGAGGGCGGCAGACACCGGGTCGACCCGGCTCTGGGGCCGGTGTGCCGCCATGGAGGGTGCCGTCGAGTCGAGGCAGCCGGTCGCGGGGCGCAACGGGTCTTTTTTGCTCCAGGGAGGGCAGCGGACATCGGGTCGGCCCCGCTCCGTGGCGTGCATGCCGCTGGGGAAGGCGCCGCAGAGTCGAGGCGGTCGGTCATGGGGGCAACTGGTCTACCTCGCTCCAGGTCCGGCGGCGGACACCAGGTCGACCCGACTCTGGGGCCAACGTGCCGCCGGGGAGGGCGCAACCGAGTTGCCCCCGATTCGAGGTGGTCGGTCGCAGGGGGCGACGGGTCCGCCTTGCTACGGGGAGGGCGGCGGACACCGGGTCGACCCAGCTCCAAGGCCACCGTGCCGCCGGAGAGGACGCCGCCGAATCGAGGCGGCAGGACGCGAGGGGCAACGGGTCTGCCTCGCTCCGGGGAGAGCGGCGGACACCGGGTCGACCCGGCTCCGGGCTGGGCGTGCCGCCGGAGAGGGCGCCGCCAAGTTGAGGCGCCCAGTCGCGGGGGCAACAAGTCTACCTCGCTCTGGGGCCGGCAGCGGACATCAGGCCTACCCGGCTTCGGAACAAGAGGTCTACCTCTCCCCAGGGAAGGCGGCAGACACCAGGTCGACCCGGCTACAAGGCCAACGTGCCGCCAGAGAGGACGCCACAGAGTCGATGCGGCCAGTCGCGGGTGCAACGGGTCTTCCTTGCTCCGGGGAGGGCGGCGGACATCGGGTCGGCCCGGCTCTGGGGCTGGCGTGCCTTCGGGGAGGGCGCCGCTGAGTCGAGGCGGCCGGTCGCGGGGGCGACGAGTTTGCCTCACTACAGGGAGGGCGGAGGACACCGGGTCGGCCCTGCTTTGTGGCGTGTGTGCCGCCGGGGGAGGGCGCCGCAGATTCGAGGCAGCCGGTCGCTGGGGCAACGGGTCTACCTAGCTCCAGGGCCAGCGGTGGACACCAGGTCTACCCGGCTCCGGGACAACAGGTCTACCTCGCTCCTGGGAAGGCGGCGGACAGCGGGTCGACCAGACTCCGGGCCAACGTGCCGCCGGGTAGGGCGCCGCCGAGTCAAGGCGGCCGGTCGCGTGGGGCGACGAGTCAGCCTCGCTACGGGGAGGGCAGCGGACAACGGGTCGACCCGGCCCCGGGGCCGGCGTGCCATCGTGGAGGGTGCCGCTGAGTCGAGGCGGACGGTCGCGGGGCGCAACGGGTGGTCCTATCTCCAGGGAGGGCGGCGGACACAGGGTCGGTCCGGCTCCGGGTCTGGCGTGCCGTCGGGGAGGGCGCCACCGAGTCGAGGCGGCCGGTCGCGGCGGGCGACAAGTCTGCCTTGCTCTGGGGAGGGCGGCGGACACCGGGTCGACCCGGCTCCGGAGCGGGCATGCCGCTGGGGAGGGTGCCGCCAAGTCGAGGCGGCCGGTCGCGGGGGCAACAGGTTCACCTCGCTCCAGGGTTTACGGCGGACCCCATGTCTACCCAGCTCCGGGACAACAGTTCTACCTCACTCCGTGGAGGGCTGCCGACACCGGGACGACCCGGCTCCGGGTCCGGCGTGCTGCCGTGGAGGGCTCTGCCTAGTCGAGGCGACCTGTCGCAAGGGGCAATGAGTCTTCCACGCTCAGGGGAGGGCAGCGGCCACCGGGTCAGCCCGGCTTCGGGGTTTGCGTGCTGCTGGGAAGGGCGTCGCAGAGTCGAGGCGGCCGGTCGCGGGGGCAACAGGTCTACCACGCTCCAGGGCTGGCGGCGTACACCAGGTATACCCGGCTCCAAGACAACAGGTCTACCTCGCTCCTGGGAAGGCGGCGGACATCGGGTCGACCAGACTCCGGGCCGACGTGCCGCCGGGGAGGGCGCCGCCGAGTCGAGGGGGCCGGTTGCGTGGGGCGACGAGTCAGCCTCGCTACGGGGAGGGCGGCGGACACCGGGTCGACCCGGCTCTGGAGCGGGCATGCCGCTGGGGAGGGTGCCGCCAAGTCGAGGCGGCCGGTCACGGGGGCAACAGGTTCACCTCGCTCCAGGGTTGACAGCGGACCCCATGTCTACCCAGCTCCGGGACAACAGTTCTACCTCGCTCCGTGGAGGGCGGCCGACACCGGGACGACCCGGCTCCAGGTCTGGCGTGCTGCCTTGGAGGGCTCCGCCTAGTCGAGGCGACCTGTCGCAAGGGGGCAATGGGTCTGCCTCGCTCAGGGGAGGGCGGCCGACACCGGGTCGACCCGATTCCGGGGCCGGTGTGCCGGCTGGGTGGGCGCCGCCGAGTCGGGGGGCAGCGTGTCTGCCTCACTAAGGGGAGGGCGGCGGACACCGGGTCAACCTGACTTCTGGGCCGGCGTGCCGCCGTAGAAGGCGCCGCTGAGTCGAGGCGGCCGGTCGTGGGGGGCGACAGGTCTGCCTCGCTACGGGGAGGGCGACGGACACCGGGTCGACCCGGCTCCGGAGCGGACATGCCGCTGGGCAGGGCGCCGCCAAGTCGAGGCGGCCGGTCGCAGGGGACAACAGGTCTACCTCTCTCCAGGGTTTCGGCGGACACCAGGTCTACCCACCTCCGGGACAAAAGGTCTACCTCTCTCTGGGGAGGGCGGCAGACTCCGGGACGACCCGGCTCCGGGTCCGGCGTGCTGCCGTGGAGGGCTCTGCCTAGTCGAGGCGACCTGTCGCAAGGGGCAATGAGTCTTCCACGCTCAGGGGAGGGCAGCGGCCACCGGGTCAGCCCGGCTTCGGGGCTTGCGTGATGCCAGGAAAGGCGCCGCAGAGTCGAGGCGGCCGGTCGCGGGGGCAACAGGTCTACCACGCTCCAGGGCTGGCGGCAGACACCAGGTATACCCGGCTCCAAGACAACAGGTCTACCTCGCTCCTGGGAAGGCGGCGGACATCGGGTCAAACAGACTCCGGGCCGACGTGCCGCTGGGGAGGGCGCCGCCGAGTCGAGGGGGCCGGTTGCGTGGGGCGACGAGTCAGCCTCACTACAGGGAGGGCGGCGGACACCGGGTCGACCCGGCTCTGGAGCGGGCATGCCGCTGGGGAGGGTGCCGCCAAGTCGAGGCGGCCGGTCACGGGGGCAACAGGTTCACCTCGCTCCAGGGTTGACAGCGGACCCCATGTCTACCCAGCTCCGGGACAACAGTTCTACCTCGCTCCGTGGAGGGCGGCCGACACCGGGACGACCCGGCTCCAGGTCTGGCGTGCTGCCGTGGAGGGCTCTGCCTAGTCGAGGCGACCTGTCGCAAGGGGCAATGGGTCTGCCTCGCTCAGGGGAGGGCGGCCGACACCGGGTCGACCCGATTCCGGGGCCGGTGTGCCGGCTGGGTGGGCGCCGCCGAGTCGGGGGGCAGCGTGTCTGCCTCACTAAGGGGAGGGCGGCGGACACCGGGTCAACCTGACTTCTGGGCCGGCGTGCCGCCGTAGAAGGCGCCGCTGAGTCGAGGCGGCCGGTCGTGGGGGGCGACAGGTCTGCCTCGCTACGGGGAGGGCGACGGACACCGGGTCGACCCGGCTCCGGAGCGGACATGCCGCTGGGCAGGGCGCCGCCAAGTCGAGGCGGCCGGTCGCAGGGGACAACAGGTCTACCTCTCTCCAGGGTTTCGGCGGACACCAGGTCTACCCACCTCCGGGACAAAAGGTCTACCTCTCTCTGGGGAGGGCGGCAGACTCCGGGTCCACCCGGCTCTGGGTCAGGCCTGCTGCCGTGGAGGGCTCCGCCTAGTCGAGGCGGCCTGTCGCAAGGGGCAACAGGTCTTCCTCGCTCAGGGGAGGGCGGTGGACACCGGGTCGGCCCAGCTCCGGGGCTTGCGTAAAGCCGGGAAGGGCGCTGCAGAGTCGAGGTGGCCTGTCGCTCGGGAAACGGGTCTACTTGGCTCCAGGGCCGGTGGCGGACACCAGGTCTACCCAGCTCCAAGACAACAGGTCTACATCGCTCCGGGGAGGGCGGCGGACACCGGGGCGACCCGACTCCAGGGCCGACGTCTTGCCGGGGAGGGCGCCGCCGAGTCGAGGCGGCCGGTCGCAGGTGGCGACAGGTCTGCCTCGCTCCGGGGAGGGCGGCGGACAACGGGTCGACCCGGCTCCGGAGCGGGCATGCCGCTGGGGAAGGCACCGCAGAGTCGAGGCGGCCGGTTGCGGGGGCAACAGGTCTACCTCGCTCCAGGTCCGGCGGTAGACACCAGGTCTATCCGGCTCCGGGACAACAGGTCTACCTCACTCCCGGGAGGGCGGCGGACACCGGGTCGACCCGACTCCGGGACCAACGTGCCGCCGGGTAGGGCGCAACAGAGTTGCCCCCGATTCGATGCGGTCAGTTGCGGGGGGCGACGGGTCCGCATCGCTACGGGGAGGGCGGCGGACACCAGGTCGACCCGGCTCCAAGTCCAGGGTGCCGCCGAAGAGGACGCCGCCGAATCGAGGCGGCAGGTCGCGAGGGGCAACAGGTCTGCCTCGCTCCGGGGAGAGCGGCGGTCACCGGGTCGACCCGGCTCCAGGCTGGGCGTGCCGCCGGAGAGGGCGCCGCCAAGGCGAGGCGCCCAGTCGCGGGGGCAACGAGTCTACCTCGCTCTGGGGCCGGCAGCGGGCATCAGGTCTACCCGGCTCCGAAACAACAGGTCTACCCCTCTCCGGGGAGGGCGGCAGACACCGGGTCAACCTGGCTCTGGAGCCGGCATGCCATCGGGGAAGGCGCCGCCGAGTCGAGGCGGCCAGTTGCAGGGGGTGACTGGTCTGCCTCGTTACGGGGAGGGCGGCGGATACCGGGTCGACCCGGCTCCAGGCTGGGCGTGCCGCCGGAGAGGGCGCTGCCAAGTTGAGGCGCCCAGTCGCGGGGGCAACAAGTCTACCTCGCTCTGGGGCCGGCAGCGGACATCAGGCCTACCCGGCTTCGGAACAACAGGTCTAACTCTCTCCAGGGAAGGCGGCAGACACCAGGTCGACCCGGCTACAAGGCTAGGGTGCCGCCAGAGAGGACGCCACAGAGTCGATGCGGCCAGTCGCGGGTGCAACGGGTCTTCCTTGCTCCGGGGAGGGCGGCGGACATCGGGTCGGCCCAGCTCTGGGGCTGGCGTGCCTTCGGGGAGGGCGCCGCTGAGTCGAGGCGGCCGGTCGCGGGGGCGACGAGTTTGCCTCGCTACGGGGAGGGCGGAGGACACCGGGTCGGCCCCGCTTTGTGGCGTGTGTGCCGCCGGGGAGGGCGCTGCAGATTCGAGGTGGCCGGTCGCGGGGGCAACGGGTCTACCTCGCTCCAGGGCCAGCGGCGGACACCAGGTCTACCCGGCTCCGGGACAACAGGTCTACCTTGCTCCTGGGAAGGCGGCGGACAGCGGGTCGACCAGACTCCGGGCCAACGTGCCGCCGGGTAGGGCGCCGCTGAGTCGAGGCGGCCGGTCGCGTGGGGCGACGAGTCAGCCTCGCTACGGGGAGGGCAGCGGACAACGGGTCGACCCGGCCCCGGGGCCGGCGTGCCATCGTGGAGGGTGCTGCTGAGTCGAGGCAGCCGGTCGCAGGGCGCAACGGGTCTTCCTATTTCCAGGGCCAGCGGCGGACACCAGGTCTACCCAGCTCCGGGACAACAGCTCTACCTCGCTCCGGGGAGGGCGGCGGACACCGGGTCTACCTGACTTCGGGGCCGATGTGTCGCCGGGGAGGGCGCCGCCGAGTCGAGGTGGCCAGTCGCGGGGGGTGACAGGTCTGCCTCGCTACGGGGAGGGCGGCGGATACTGGGTCAACCCATCGCCTGGCCGGCAGGCAGCCTGAGAGTGTGCCGCCGAGTCGAGGCTGCCGGTCGCTGGGGCAACAGGTCTGCCTCTCCACGGGTAGGGCGGCAGACACAGGGTCGACCCGGTTTTGGGGCCGGCGGCGGACACCAGGTCTACCTCGCTCCGGGACATCAGGTCTACCTCGCACTTAGTCTTATTGCGGGGGACACCGGTTCGACCTGGCTCTGGGGCCGGCGGCATGCCATGATGGGCGTTGCCGAGTCGGCCGGTCGCAAGGAGAACGGGTCTTCCTCGCTCAGGAGAGGGCGGCAGACACAAGGTCTACTCGGCTCCGGGGCAGGCGGGCCGCCGGAAAGGGCGCCGCCGAGGCGACCCGGCCGGTCGCGGGAAAAACAAGTCTGCTTCGCTCTGGAAAGGGCGGCGGACATTGGGTCGACCCGGCTCTGGGGCCGGCGGCCCGCCAGGGTGGGCGCCGCCGAGTCGGCCAATCACGGGGACCACGGGTCTGCCTCGCTCTGGGGAGGGCGGCGGACACTGGGTCGACCCAGCTCCGGGGCCGGCGGGCTGTCAGGGAGGGCGCCGCCGAGTTGAGGCTGCCGGTCGCGGGAGCAACGGGTCGGCCTCGCTCCGAGGAGTGCGGCAGACACCGGTTCTACCTGGCTCTGGGGTCGGCGTGCCGCTGGGGAGGGCACCGCCGAGTCGAGGCGGCCGGTCGCGGGGGCAACAAGTCTGCCTCGCTCCGGGTAGGGCAGCCGACACCGGGTCTAGCCGGCTCCGGGCCGGGCCGGTTGCCAAGGAGGGCACCACCGCATTGAAACAGCTGGTCGCCGGTGCAACGGGTCTGCCTTGCTCCAGGGAGGGCGACGAACACCGGGTCGACCTGGCTCCAAAGCCGGCAAGCCGCCGGGAAGGGCGCCGCGGAGTCAGACAGGTTAACAAGTCTACCTCGCTCCGGACCCGGCAGCGGACACCAGGACTACCTGGCTCCGGGGCCGGCGTGCCGTCAGAATGGGCGCCGTTGAGTCGGCCTGTCGCGGGGACCACGGGTCCGCCTCGGTCTGGGGAGGGCGGCAGACACTGGGTCGACCCAGCTCCGGGGCTGGTGGGCCGTCGGGGAGTGCACCGCCGAGTCGAGGCGGCCGGTCGCGGGGGCAACAATTCTGCCTCGCTCCGGGTAGGGGGGCCGACACCGGGTCTAGCCAGCTCCGGGGCAGTCGTGCTGCCGGCGAGAGCACCGTCAAGGTGAGTCGGCCAGTCGCGGGGGCAACGGATCGGCCTCGCTCCGGGTAGGGCGGCAGACACCGGGTCTACCCGGCACCGGCGCTGTCAAGCCGCCTAAGAGGGGGCCGCCTTGGCGGCCGGTCGCGTGGACAACGTGTCTGCCTCGCTCCGAGGAGTGCGGCAGACACCGGGTCTACCCAACTCCGGGGCCGTCGGGCCGCCGGGGAGGGCGCTGCGGAGTCGGCCAGTCACGGGGTCAACAATTCTACCTCGCTCCGGGGCCGGCGGCAAACACCAGGTCAACCCGGCTCTGGAAAAACAGGTCTTCTTTGCTCTGGGGCCGGCGGCAGACACCAGGTCTACCTCGGTCCGGGACAACAGGTCTACCTCGCACTTAGTCTTATTGTGGCGGACAATGGGTAGACCCGGCTCTGGGGCCGGCGGCCCGCCAGGGTGGGCGCCACCGAGTCGGCCGGTCGCAGGGACCACGAGTCAGTGTCGCTGCATGTAAGGCAGCTGACAACGTGTCTAGCCGGTTCCAGGGCCGGCGTGCCGCTAGCGAGACAGCTGCTGAGGCGAGTGGGCCGGTCGCGGGGACAACAAGTCTGCCTCGCTCCGGGAAGGGCGGCGGACACCGAATCGACTCGGCCCTGGTGCCGGCGGCCCGCCAGGGTGGGCGTCGCCGAGTCGGACGGTCGCGGGGAACACGGGTCTGCCTCGCTCTGGGGAGGGCGGCGGACACCGGGTCTACCTGGCTCTGGTGCCGGCATGCCGCCGGTTAGAGCGCCACCGAGGCGAGTCAGCCGGTCACAAGGACAACGGGTCTGCCTCACTCCGGGAAGGGCAGCGAACACAGGGTCGACCAGGCTCAGGGGCCGGCGGCCCGCCAGGGTGGGCGCCACCGAGTCGGCCAATCACGGGGACCAAGAGTCTGCCTCGCTCTGTGGAGGGCAGCGTACACCTGGTCAACCCATCGCCAGGCTGGCGGGCAGCCAGGGAGTGCGCCGCCGCGTCGAGGTGGCCGGTCGCTGGGGCAACGGGTCTGCCTCGCTTCAGGTAGGGCAGCGGACACCGGGTCGACTTGGCTCCGAGGCCAGCGAACCGCCGGGAAGGGCACTGCGGAGTTGGCCAGTCACGGGGGCTACAGGTCTACCTCGCTGCAAGGCCGGCGGCGGACACCAGGTCTACCTGGTTGCAAGACAACAGGTCTACCCCGCTCCGGGGCCGGCGGCGGACACCAGGTCTACCTCGCTCTGGGACATCAGGTCTACCTCGCACTTAATCTTATTGCGGGGGACACTGGTTCGACCTGGCTCTGGGGCCGGCGGCATGCCATGATGGGCGCCGCTGAGTCGGACGGTCGTGAGGGCAACGGGTCTGCATCGCTCCGGGTAGGGTGGCGGACACCAGGTCAACCCGGTTCCGAGTCCGTCAGCATGCCAGATTGGGCGCCGCCGAGTCGGACGGTCGCAGGGAAAACGAGTCTGCCTCGCTCCAGGGAGGGCGGCGGACACCGGGTCTACCAGGCAACAGGGTCGGCGGGTCGCCTGGAAGGCCGCCACCGAGGCTGCCGGGTGCGAGGACAAGGGGTCTGCCTCGCTCCGGTGAGGGCGGCTGACACCAGGTCTACCCAGCTCTGGGACTGGCGGGCTGCTGTGGAGGTCACCGCCGAGTTGGCCGGTCGTTGGGGCAACGGGTCTACGTCGCTTCAGGGACGGCGGCTGACACCGGGTCTACCCGGCTCCGGGGCCGGCGGGCCACCGCGGAGGGCGCCGCAGAGTCGAGGCGGCCAGTCAAGGGGGCAACGGGTCTGCCTCACTCCAAGGAGGGCAGCGGACACCGAATCGACCTGGCTTCAGGGCCGGCGGTCCACCAGGGAGGGTGCTGCCTAGTCTAGGCGGCCGGTCGCGGCGGCAACGGGTCTGCCTTGCTCCGGGTGAGGCCAACACTGGGTCTAGCCGGCTCCAAGGCCGGTGTGGTGCTGGGGAGGCCGCCGCCGAGGCGGCCGTTCGCAAAGACGATGGGTCTACCTCGCTCCGGTGAGGGCGGCGGACACCGGGTCTACCCGACTCTGGGGCTGGCGGGCCGCTGGGGAGGGCGCCGCCGAGTTGGCCTGTCTCGTGGACCACGGGTCGACCTCACTCTTGGGAGGCCAGCGGACACAGGGTCGACCCAGCTAAGGGGTTGGCGGGCCGCCGGAGTGGGCGCGCTCTAGGCGGCCGATCGCGGGGGCAACGGGTCTGCCTCGCTCCGGGTAGGGCGGCCGACACTGGGTCTAGCCGGCTCCGGGGCCGGCGTGCCACCGGGGAAGCTGCCGCCGAGTCGATGCAGCTGGTCGCCAGTGCAGAGAGTCTGCCTTACTCCGGGGAGGGCGAAGGACACCGGGTCGACCCAGCTCCGGGGCCGGCGGGCTACCGAGGAGGGCGCCGCCGAGTCCAGGCGGCCAGTCGCGGGCACAACGGGTCTGCCTCGCTCCGAGAATGGCGGCAGACACAGGGTCTACCCGGCTCCGGGGTCGGCAGGCCGCCTGGGATGGCGCCCCCTAGGGGGCCAGTCGCGGGGGCAACGGGTCTGCCTCGGTCCGGTGAGGGCGGCGGACACCGGGTTGACCCGACTCTGGGTCAGGTGGGCTGCCAAGGAGGGCACCGCCGAGTCGATGCGGCTGATCTCCGGTGCAACGGGTCTGCCTTGCTCCGGGGAGGACGGCGGACACCGGGTCGACCCAGCTCCGAGGCCGGCAGGCTGCCTGGGAAGGCGCCGCCGACTCGCGGCGGCCGGTCGCGAGGGCAACAGGTCTGCGTCGTTCCAGGGAGGGCGGCAAACACCAGGTCGCCCCCCCTCCGGGGCTGGTGGCGGACACCAGGTCTACCCGGCTCCGGGACAACAGGTCTACCCTGTACCGAGGCCGGGGGCGGACATCAAGTCTACCTCGCTCCAGGACAACAGGTCTGCCTCGCACTTAGTCTTATTGCGACGGACACCGGTTCGACCCAGATCTGGGGCAGGCGGCTTGCAAGGTTGGGCGCCACCGAGTCGGCCGGTCGCGGGGACCACGGGTCTGCCTCGCTCTGAGGAGGGCGGCGGAGACCGGGTCAACCTGTCTCCGGTGCCGGCGGGCCGTCGGGGAGGGCGCCGCCGAGGCGGCCAGTCGCGGGGGCAGCGGGTCTGCGTCGCTCCGGGGAAAGTGGCTCACACCGGGTCTGCCTGGCTCTGAGGCCGGCGGGTCGCCAGGGAGGGCACCGCCAAGTCGAGGCGACCGGTCGCAGGGGCAACGGGTCTGCCTCGCTCCAGGGAGGGCGGCGGACACCGGGTTGACCTGGCTTCGGGGCCTGCGGGCCGCCAGGAAGGGCGCCATCGAGTCTAGGCAGCCGGTCGCGGGGGCATCGAGTCTGCCTCGCTCCGGGTGGGGCGGCCGACACTGGGTCTAGCCGGCTTTGGGGCCGGCATGCAGCCGGGGAGGCTGCCGCCGAGGTGGCCGTTCGCAGGGACAACGGGTCTACCTCGCTCCGGTGAGGGCGGCGGACACCGGGTCTACCTGGCTCCGGGGCCGGCGTGCCGCCTGGGAGAGCACCGCCAAGGCGGGGCGGCCGGTCACGGGGACAACGGGTCTGCCTCGCACCGGGGAGAGCGGCGGACACCGGGTCGACCCGGCTCTGGTGCTGGCGGGCCGCCGGGGAGGGCGTCGCCGAGTCGATGCGGTCGGTCGCGGGTGCAACGGGTCTGCCTTGCTCTGGGGAGGTTGGAGGACACCGGATCTACCCAGCTCTGGGGCCAGCGGGCTGACGGGGAGGACGTCACGTAGTCGGCCGGTCGCGGGGGCAACAGGTCTACTGCGCTCCGAGGTCGGCGGCGGACACCGGCTCTACCCGGCTCCAGGACAAAAGGTCTACCTCTCTCCGGAGCTGGTGGCGGACACCAGGTCTACCTCACTCCGGGACAACAGGTCTACCTCGCACTTAGTCTTATTGCGGCGGACATAATGTCTACCCGGCTCTGGGGTCGGCGGCCCGCCAGGGTGGGCGCCGCCGAGTCGGCCGGTCGCGAGGACCACGGGTCTGCCTCACTCCGGGGAGGGCGGTGGACACCGGGTCGACCCGGCACCGGGGCCGGCAGGCCGGCGAGGAAGGCCGCCGTCGAGTCTAGGGAGCTGGTCGGGGGGGAAACGGGTCTGCCTCGCTCAGGGGAGGGCGGCAGACCATGGGTCAATCTCGCTCCAGGACAACAGGTCTACCTCGCACTGGGTCTTATTGCGGCAGACACCAGGTCGACCTGGCTCGGAGGCGGCGGCCTGCCAGAGTGGGTGCCACCGAGTCGGCCGACCGCGGGGCCAAGGGTCTGCCTCACTCCGGGGAGGGCGGTAGACACGGGGTCAACCCGGTTCCAGGGCCGGCGGCCCGCCTGTTTGGGCGCCACCGAGGCGGCCGGTCACGGGGACAAAGGGTCTGCCCCGCTCCGGGGACAGCGGTGGACACTGGGTCTACAAGGCTCCGGGTCCGGTGGGCCACCGGGGAGACTGCCGCCAAGGCCGCCGTGCGCGGAGGAAACAGGTCTGCCTCACACCGAGGCCGGCGGCGGACACCGAGTCTACCAGACTCCGGGACCACAAGTCTTCCTCGCTCCGGGGCCGGCGGCGGACACCAGGTCTACCTCGCTTTGGGACAACAGGTCTACCTCGCACTTAGTCTTATTGCGGCGGACACCGGGTCGACCCTGCTCTGGGGCCGGAGTGGTGCCGGGGAAGCCGCCACCAAGGCGGCCGGTCGCGAGGGCAACGTGTCTGCCTCGCTCCAGGGAGGGCGTCAGACACTGGGTCGACCCGGCTCCGGGGTCGGTGGGCTGCTGGGGAGGGCGCCGCCGAGTCGATGTGGCTGGTCGCCAGTGCAAAGGGTCTGCCTTACTCCGAGGAGGGCGAAGGACACCGGGTCAACCCGGCTCTGGGTCCGGCGTCTTGCCAGGTTGTGCACCGCCAAGTCGGCCGGTCGCGGGGTCCACTGGTCTGCCTCGCACTGAGGAGGGAGGCAGACACCGGGTCTAGCCGGCTCCAGGAAAACAGGTCTACCTCACACTTTGTCTTATTGCGGCGGACACCATGTCGACCCGGCTCTGAGGCAACGGCCCACCAGGGTGGGCGCCGCCGAGTCGGCCAATCGCGGGGATCACAGTTCTGCCTCGCTCCGGGGAGGACAGAGGACTCCGGGTAAACCCGGTTCCGGGGCCGGCAGCGTGCCAGATTGGGTGCCGCCGAGTCGGACGGTCGCAGGGAAAACGGGTCTGCCTCGCTCCAGGGAGGGCGGCGGACACCGGGTCTACCAGGCAACAGGGTCGGCGGGTCGCTGGGAAGGCCGCCGCCGAGGCTGCCGGGCGCGAGGACAAGGGGTCTGCCTCGCTCCGAGGAGGGCGGCAGACACCGGGTCTACCCGGCTCCGGGGTCGGCGTGCAGCCTGGGAGAGCACCGCCGAGGCGAGGCGGCCAGTCGCGGGGACAACAGGTCGACCTCGCTCCGGGGAGGGCGTCAGACACCGAGTCATCACGGTTCCGGGGCCGGCGGCCGCCGGGGAGGGCGCCGCCGAGTCGATGCAGCTGGTCGCCAGTGCAGAGTCTGCCTTACTCCGGGGAGGGCGAAGGACACCGGGTCGACCCAGCTCCGGGGCCGGCGGGCTACCGAGGAGGGCGTCGCCGAGTCCAGGCGGCCGGTCGCGGGCACAACGGGTCTGCCTCGCTCCGAGAATGGTGCAGACACAGGGTTTAGCCGGCTCCAGGGTCGGGGGGCTGCCTGGGATGGCGCCCCCTAGGGGGCCGGTCGTGGGGGCCACGGGTCTGCCTTGGTCCGGTGAGGGCGGCGGACACCGGGTCGACCCGGCTCTGCAGCCGGCGGGCCGCCAGGGAGGGCGCCTCCGAGTCTAGGTGGCCGGTCGCGGGCACAACGGTTCTGCCTCCCTCCTTGTAGCGTGACCGACACTGAATCGACCTGACTCCGGGGTTGGCCTGCTGTCGGGGAGGCCGCCGCCGAGGCGGCCGGTCGCGGGGACAACAGGTCTACCTCGCTCCGGTGAAGTTGGCGGACAACGAGTCTGCCCGGCTCCGGGGCCGGCGTGCCGCCTGGGAGAGCGCCGCAGAGGCGAGGCGTCCGGTCGGGGGACAAAGGGTCTTCCTCGCTCAGGGGAGGGTGGCTGACACCGGGTCTACCTCGCTCCGGGACAACAGGTCTACCTCACTCCGTGGCTGGCAGCAGACACCAGGTCTACCTCGCTCCGAGACAACAGGTCTACCTCGCACTTAGTCTTATTGTGTCAGACACCGGGTCGAATCGGCTCCGGGGCCGGCGGGCAGCCAGGGGGGGCGCCGCCGATTCGTTGCGGCCATTCGTGGGGGCAACGGGTCTGCCTCGCTCCGGGGAGCGCGGCGAACACCGGGTCGAATCGGCTCCGGGGCCGGCGAGCCGCCGGGGGGGGGGCGCCGCCGATTCAAGGACCCGGTCGTGGGGGCAGCGGGTCTGCCTCGCTTCGAGGAGGGCGGCAGACACCAGGTCGACCCAGCTCTGGGTCCGGAGGCCCGCCAGGGTGGGCGCCGCCGAGTCGGACGGTCGCGGGGACCACGGATCTGCCTCGCTCCGGCGAGGGCAGCGGACACCTGGTCGACTTGGCTCCGGGTCTGGCGGGCCGCCGGGGAGGCCGTAGCCAAGGCGGCCGGTCGAGGGGAAAACGAGTCTACCTCGCTTCGGGGAGTGCGGCGGACACTGGGTGGACTTGGCTCCGGGGCCGGCAGGCCACCAGGGAGTGGCAGACACCAGGTCGACCCGGCGCCGGGGCCGGCGGGCCGCCGGGGAGGGCGCCACCGAGTCGAGCCGGCCGGTCGCGGGGGCAGAGTGTCTGCGTCGCTCCGGGGAGGGCGGCGGACACCGGGTTGACCCGGCTCCCGGTCCGGCGGGCCGCGGGGGAGGGCGCCGCTGAGTCGAGCCGGCCGGTCGCGGGGGCAAAGTGTCTGCGTCGCTCCGGGTAGGGCGGCCGACACTGGGTCTAGCCGGCTCTGGGGTCGGCGTGATGCTGGGGAGGCTGCCGCCGAGGTGGCCATTCGTAGGGACAACGGGTCTACCTCGCTCCAGTGAGGGCGGCAAACACCAGGTCTACCCAGCTCCGGGGCCGGCGTGCCGCCTGGGAGAGGCGCTGCCAAGGCGAGGCGGCCGGTCAAGGGGAAAACGGATCTGCCTCTCACCGGGGAGGGCGGCGGACACCGGGTCGACCCTGCTCTATGGCGTGCAGGTTGCCGGGGAGGGCGCCGCCGATCAATGCGGCTGGTCACTGGGGCAACGGGTCTGCCTCGCTTCGGGGAGTGCGGCGGACACCGGGTCGACTTGGCTCCGGGGCCGGCAGACCACCAGTGTGTGCGCCACCGAGTCTAGGCGGCCGGTCGAGGGGGCAACGGGACTGCCTCTCTCCGGGTAGGGCGGCCGACACTGGGTCTGGCCGGCTCCGGGGCTGGCGTGCCGCCTGGGAGGGCGCCCCCTTGGCGGCCAGTCGCGGGGGAAAGGGGTCTGCCTCGCTCCTGGTAGGGCGACTGACACTTAATCGACCTGGCTCCGGGGCCGGCTTGCTGCCTGGGAGAGCGCCAACGAGGCGAGGCGGCCGGTCGCGGGGACAAAGGGTCTGCCCCGCTCCGGGGAGGGCGGCAGACACTGGAAGTACCTGGCTCCAGAGCCGGCAGGCCGCTGGGAAGGGCGCCACCGAGTCGGACGGTCTCAGGGGCAACAGATTAACCTCGCTTTGAGGCCGGCGGCGGACACCAGGTTTACCTCGCTCTGGGACAACATTCTACCTCACTCCGGGTCAGGCGACGGACAACAGGTCTACCTCACTCCGGGACAACTGGTCTACCTCGCACTTAGTCTTATTGCGGCGAACACCGGGTCTACCTGGCTCTGGGGCCGGCGACATGCCAGTTTGGGCGCCGCTGAGTCGGCCTGTCGCAGGGACAACGAGTCTGCCTCACTCCAGGGAGGGCGGCAGACACCGGGTCGACCCGGCTCCCGGTCCGGCGGGCCGTCGGGGAGGGCGCCGCCGAGTCGAGGCCGCCGGTCGCGGGGGCAACAGGTCTGCCTCACTCCGGTGAGGGCGGCGGACACCGGGTCTACCCGGCTCCCGGGCCCGCGGGCCGTCGGGGAGGGCGCCACCGAGTCAAGGCGGCCGGTCGCGGGTGCAACGGGTCTGCCTCGCTTTGGGGAGGGCGGCAGACACCGGGTCTACTCGGCTCTGGGGTCGGCGGGCTGCCTGGGAAAACGCCCACTTGGCGGCCAGTCGCGGGGACAACGGGTCTGCTTCGCTCCTGGTAGGGCGACCGACACTGAATCGACCTGGCTCTGCGGCCGGCGTGCCGCCGGGGAGGCCGTACCCGAGGCAGCCGGTCGGGGGGAAAACGGGTCTACCTCGCTCCACTGAGATCGGCGGACAACGGGTCTGCCCGGCTCAGGGGACGGCGTGCCGCCTGGGAGAGTGCCGCCGAGGCGAGACGGCCGGTCGCTGGTG